>NW_020631041.1:10809100-10870117 GCF_003573695.1 Papaver somniferum
TGTACACGCTTTGTTATCGTAAAATCGACCTGAAATATTTTATGGATTCTTGCATGTGATATTGTTCTATGATCTGTAAGGTTTCAAATGAGCCATTATCTATCTAGTTCTGACTGGAATTGAAGGTCTAAAGAGCAAAACCGAATTTTTAAAGAAAAGCCTAGACAGTTGTACACGCTTTTTTATCTTAAAATCGTCCTGAAATATTTTATGGATTCTTGCACGTGATATTGTTTTATGATCTGTCAGGTTTCAAATGAGCCATTATCTGTCCAGTTCTGACTGGAATTGAAGGTCTAAAGAGGAAAACCGAATTTTTAAAGAAAAGCCAAGACAGCTGTACATGTTTTGTTATCGTAAAATCGTCCTGAAATATTTTATGGATTCTTACACGTGATATTTTTCTATGAAATGTAAGGTTTTAAATGAGCCATTATTTGTCTAGTTCCGACTGGAATTGAAGGTTTAAAGAGCAAAACCGAATTTTTAAAGAAAAGCCTAGACAATTGTACACGCGTTGTTATCGTAAAATCGACCTGAAATATTTTATGGATTCTTGCATGTGATATTATTCTATGATCTGTAAGGTTTCAAATGAGCCATTATCTGTCTAATTCTGACTGGAATTGAAGGTCTAAAGAGCAAAACCGAATTTTTAAAGAAAAGCCTAGACAACTGTACACGCTTTGTTATCGTAAAATCGGCCTGAAACATTTTATGGATTCCTACACGTGGTATTTTTCTATGATATGTAAGGTCTCAAATGAGCCATTATTTGTCTAGTTCTGACTAGAATTGAAGGTCTAAAGAGTATAACCGAATTTTTAAAGAAAAGCCTAGACAACTGTACACGCTTTGTTATCGTAAAATCGGCCTGAAACATTTTATGGATTCTTACACGTGATATTTTTCTATGATCTTTAATGTCTCAAATGAGCCATTATTTGTCTAGTTCTGACTGGAATTGAAGGTTTAAAGAGAAAAACCGAATTTTTAAAGAAAACTTAAGACAGTTGTACATGATTTGTTATCGTAAAATCGGCGTTAAGTATTTTATGTATACTTACACGTGATATTTTTATATGATTTGTAAGTTTTCAAATGAGACATTATCTGTCTAGTTCTGACTGGAATTGAAGGTCTAAATAGCAAAACCGAATTTTTAAAGAAAAGCCATTATTTGTCTAGTTGTACACGCTTTGTTATCGTAAAATCGTCATGAAACATTTTATGGATTCTTACACGTGGTATTTTTCAATAATCAGTAAGGTCTCAAATGAGCCATTATTTGTATAGTTCCGACTTGAATTGAAGGTCTAAATGGCAAAACCGAATTTTTAAAGAAAAGCTTAGACAGTTGTACACGCTTTGTTATCGTAAAATCGGCCGAAAACATTTTATGGATTCCTACATGTGGTATTTTTCTATGATCTGTAAGGTCTCAAATGAGCCATTATTTGTCTAGTTCTGACTGGAATTGAAGGTCTAAAGAGTATAACCGAATTTTTAAAGAAAAGCCTAGACATGTACACGCTTTGTTATCGTAAAATCGGCCTGAAACATTTTATGGATTCTTACATGTGATATTTTTTTTATAATATTTAAGGTCACAAATGAGCCATTATTTTTCTAGTTCTGACCGGAATTGAAGGTCTAAAGAGCAAAACCGAATTTTTAAAGAAAAGCCTAGACAATTGTACACGCTTTGTTATCGTAAAATCGGCCTGAAATATTTTATGGATTCTTACACGTGATATTTTTCTATGATCTGTATGGTTTCAGATAAGCCATTATTTGTCTAGTTCTGACTGGAATTGAAGGTCTAAAGAGCAAAACCGATTTTTTAAAGAAATGCCTAGACAGCTGGACACACTTTGTTATCGTAAAATCGGCCTGAAATATCATATGGATTCTTACACGTGATATTGTTCTATGATATGTCAGGTTTCAAATGAGCCATTATCTGTCTAGTTCTGACTGGAATTGAAGGTCTAAAGAGGAAAACCGAATTTTTAAAGAAAAGCCTAGACAGCTGTACATGCTTTGTTATCGTAAAATCGTCCTGAAATATTTTATGGATTCTTACACGTGATATTTTTCTATGATCTGTAAGGTTTCAAATGAGCCATTATTTGTCTAGTTCCGACTGGAATTGAAGGTCTAAATAGCAAAACCGAATTTTTAAAGAAAAGCCTAGACAATTGTACACGCTTTTTTATCCTAAAATCGGCCTGAAATATTTTATGGATTCTTGCACGTGATATTGTTCTATGATATGTAAGGTTCCAAATGATCCATTATCTGTCTAGTTCTGACTGGAATTGAAGTTCTACAGAGCAAAACCGAATTTTTAAAGAAAAGCCTAGACAACTGTACACGCTTTGTTATCGTAAAATCGGCCTGAAATATTTTATGGATTCTTACACATGATATTTTTCTATGATCTGTAATGTCTCAAAGGAGCCATTATTTGTCTAGTTCCGACTGGAATTGAAGGTCTAAAGGGCAAAACCGAATTTTTAAAGAAAAGCTTAGACAGCTGTACACGCTTTGTTATCGTAAAATCGACCTGAAATATTTTATGGATTCTTGCATGTGATATTGTTCTATGATCTGTAAGGTTTCAAATGAGCCATTATCTATCTAGTTCTGACTGGAATTGAAGGTCTAAAGAGCAAAACCGAATTTTTGAAGAAAAGCCTAGACAGCTGTACACGCTTTGTTATCGTAAAACGGCCTGAAATATTTTATGGATTCTTACACATGATATTTTTCTTTGATATGTAAGTTCTCAAATGAGCCATTATTTGTCTAGTTTCGACTGGAATTGAAGGTCTAAAGGGCAAAACCGAATTTTTAAAGAAAAGCCATCATTTGTCTAGTACACGCTTTGTTATCGTAAAATCGACCTGAAATATTTTATGGATTCTTGCATGTGATATTGTTCTATGATCTGTAAGATTTCAAATGAGCCATTATCTATCTAGTTCTGACTGGAATTGAAGGTCTAAAGAGCAAAACCGAATTTTTAAAGAAAAGCCTAGACAGTTGTACACGCTTTTTTATCTTAAAATCGTCCTGAAATATTTTATGGATTCTTGCACGTGATATTGTTTTATGATCTGTCAGGTTTCAAATGAGCCATTATCTGTCCAGTTCTGACTGGAATTGAAGGTCTAAAGAGGAAAACCGAATTTTTAAAGAAAAGCCAAGACAACTGTACATGTTTAGTTATCGTAAAATCGTCCTGAAATATTTTATGGATTCTTACACGTGATATTTTTCTATGAAATGTAAGGTTTTAAATGAGCCATTATTTGTCTAGTTCCGACTGGAATTGAAGGTTTAAAGAGCAAAACCGAATTTTTAAAGAAAAGCCTAGACAATTGTACACGCGTTGTTATCGTAAAATCGACCTGAAATATTTTATGGATTCTTGCATGTGATATTATTCTATGATCTGTAAGGTTTCAAATGAGCCATTATCTGTCTTATTCTGACTGGAATTGAAGGTTTAAAGAGAAAAACCGAATTTTTAAAGAAAAGCCTAGACAACTGTACACGCTTTGTTATCGTAAAATCGACCTGAAATATTTTATGGATTCTTACACGTGATATTTTTCTATGATCTGTAAGGTTTAAAATGAGCTATTATCTATCTAGTTCTGAATGGAATTGAAAGTCTAAAGAGCAAAACCGAATTTTTAAAGAAAAGCCTAGACAGCTGTACACGCTTTGTTATCGTAAAATCTGTTTGAAATATTCTATGGATTCTTACACGTGATATTTTTCTATGATCTGTAAGGTCTCAAATGAGCCATTATTTGTCTAGTTCTAACTTGAATTGAAGGTCTAAAGGGCAAAACCGAATTTTTAAAGAAAAGCTTAGACAGCTGTACACGCTTTTTTATCTTAAAATCGTCCTGAAGTATTTTACGGATTCTTGCACGTGATATTGTTCTATGATATGTAAGGTTTCAAATGAGCCATTATCTGTCGAGTTCTGAATGGAATTGAAGGTCTACAGAACAAAACCGAATTTTTAAAGAAAAGCCTAGGTAGCTGTACATGCTTTGTTATCGTAAAATCGGCGTGAAATATTTTATTGATACTTACACGTGATATTTTTCTATGATTTGTAAGGTTTCAAATGAGCCATTATCTGTCTAGTTCTGACTGGAATTGAAGGTCTAAGAGCAAAACCGAATTTTTAAAGAAAAGCCTAGACAACTGTACACGCTTTGTTATTGTAAAATCGGCCTGAAACATTTTATGGATTCTTACACGTGATATTTTTCTATGATCTGTAAGGTTTCAAATGAGCCATTATTTTTCTAGTTCTGACTGGAATTGAAGGTCTAAGGAGCAAAACCGAATTTTTAATGAAAAGCCTAGACTTGCACACGCTTTTTTATCTTAAAATCGTCCTGAAATATATTATGGATTCTTGCAAGTGATATTGTTCTATGATATGTAAGGTTTCAAATGAGTCATTATCTATCTAGTTCTGACCGTAATTGAAGGTCTACATAGCAAAATCGAATTTTTAATGAAAAGCCTAGGCAACTGTACATGCTTTGTTATCGTAAAATCGGCGTGAAATATTTTATGGATACTTACACGTGATATTTTTCGATGATCTGTAAGGTTTCAAATGATCCATTATCTGTCTAGTTATGACTGGAATTGAAGGTTTAAAGAGCAAAACCGAATTTTTAAAGAAAAGCCTAAACAACTGTACACGCTTTGTTATCGTAAACTCAGCCTGAAATATTTTATGGATTCTTACACGTGATATTTTTCTATGATCTGTAAGGTCTCAAATGAGCCATTATTTGTCTAGTTCCGACTGGAATTGAAGGTCTAAAGGGAAAAACCGTATTTTTAAAGAAAAGTTTAGACAACTATACACGCTTTGTTATCGTAAAATCGTCCTGAAACATTTTATGGATTCTTATAAGTGGTATTTTTCTATGATCTGTAAGGTCTCAAATGAGCCATTATTTGTCTAGTTCTGACTGGAATTGAAGGTCTAAAGAGCAAAACTTAATATTTAAAGAAAAGCCTAGACCTTTAAGATGCATTTCCAATTTCTAGTAATACTAGTCTTCCTTTTATCAACCAAAAAAAAAGGATATTGAAAAATAAATGAGGCACAAATTAAGCAACCCATCGCCTATATACTATAAGAGACGAACACATCCAGGAGTAGGACTAGCCTCAATGTTACTTTTAATTAAGGTTTTCATTTCATTTTTAATAATATGTTGTGTAAACTAGTCTCAATTATACTTTGAACTCAAAATCATACTTCAAACTAAGCATCAAGGCGATACTCTTAAAACCATGGTTCTCAAGCACCTAAGCCTTGGGATTAACCTTGTTAGCATCGCACCATAGATTGCACATGATTTCGTACATAACATAGTTAAGAAAAAATATAAAGAACAAAATGACACGAAATGTATGTCTTGAACTCCAATAGCTGCAGCTATGACCAATAAATTCATCTGTATATGGAAATGTATGTTAATCAAACCAAATATCTAATCTATAAATTTTTAAAATTTACATTTACTAACATCAAATAGAAAATCATTACCACCTACATGTATTCATGCTAGGAGTTTAATTCATGATAAACAGTAAACTTAGGAGATCCAGTTACTAATCTATCTTTTACCGGGGAAAAGTTACTAAACTATTTTTACTGAAGCATATCATTGATTTGCGGGAAATGTTTGGCCATTTTATGTGCAGTTAAGCGGCTATGCAAGAACCGCAAAAGTTGCATTTCCTAGATTGGATTATTAACTAATCAATATGATAACTTCTGTGAGATGTATTTTTGCAATTAGTTTGCAGATGAAAATTTCTTCTCTCGCCAAAACGTCGACATTAATATGAATGAAGAGCTTTCTCCAGATTTCCCATTCATGATTTATCTTCATTCGGTTTCCTAATCTTCTTGCCAGGTTTTTAACCTAATATATTTGAAGTTCAAGATTCTAAAAAGGAAAACATTATCAGATCTATGAAAAATACACAAAAAACGATCGAAACTAAATGAAACAAATTACCGCCAAATCTCCACATTGATGAGGAACGAATCAATCAACGTTGAATGATGATATCAAATCAACCGTTCTCAAATTGATTCCAGATTTTTTTGTAGAACCCCCAAATTGATGAAACTAAGTCTAAATTGAATATTTACAATATGCAAATTGTGAAAAAATGAAGTCGGTGAATCAAGTGAGATGAAATTAATCGAAAGAAAAAATTGACAATTGGATTCAACAACAGTGGTTGGTGTTCTTTTTCTAGTGTTGCAACTAAAGATATGAAACTGAATACGAAGAAATCATATGATTGATGGGTATTTTTGTCATTAAAAAGAATCGTTTTGGACTAAATCGTTCACAACTGGACTAACTCGTTTCACATTTGGTAAATCTGGAACTTCTTGTATCAGGCTTGAAAGGACTGGACTAGACTGTCTAAAGCCCAACAAGTTTGGGATTAAACGTCAATTTCTACATAATTGATTACATGACTCTAGCAGCACCACATGAAGCAAGCCCAATGCCACTAGGGCTGCACATGGTTCGGTTTTTATCGATTTTTGGCAAAACCTAAACCGAAACCAATGTAACCAATGAAACCGTATAGCCTATTCGGTTTATTTGGTTTCGGTTTCTACTCGGTTTTGTTAAAAACCAGACGGTTTTTGGTTAACCGAATGATTTATAAACAATAATGTGTCAGTGCTTTAACTCGAATAATCCTCCTAAGAGTCCTAACCATTCATTAACTACAATTCATCAGTGTGAAAAGATTCATTCTGCTATGAGAAATTGAAAAATAATAGAGGTTCGCAGTATCGAGCTAAGAAAAATCTCAAACATATTTTAATTACATATTAATTGAAACAAAACTAGTGCAGTTGTTGGCTCCCAAGCTACCTCTCCTCCTTCCACGGGAACTCCTGCGAATGATAAACAAACAGAGATGAGCATACAAATGGTGGGTTCACAAATCATTTTTAACATTCCCAAGTAATAACAACAATAACAAATAACAAGATTTCCAAGCAAAATAAACAAGATCAGCAGCACATGGTCGACACATTTCCAATCATTTTCAGTCGATAAGCTAAGTCTTTCGCAGCAAGGACTGATCACTTCTCTGCACTCTTTTAATTGATCTACCAAACCCAAACCATACTCAGAGTACATAATACGGCCTACACAGAATCAAAACATCCAACCTAGTTGAACTACCAGGTGTAAATCATTCTCATTGGCATAATGGGGATTTCGCTGGAAAACAATGTCAAGAGTTTACTACCTAGTCAAAGATATGAATAAGCAATTAACAGCTACTGATTAGTCAAACTGAGGTAACTAACAACTATAACCTGATGCTAACCAACATTTATAGGCAAGTATTTCTCAACTTAATATAAAAAATCAAAGACATATCTATTCACAATACCTTAGGGCACTACGAAGTTCAGAGGATATAAAGTTTAAGGTTCATTAAAAAGAATATGCAAACAAGTATCCAATTCACAAACAAAGCATCAAAACAGACGGGAACGAGAAGTACATTTCGTAATCCGTCCTTGTGCTCAAATCTACACCTAAGCTTACAACTCCACCACTAACAAATTCAATCTGAATTAACTTGTAAAATTTATTAAAAATTAAGCAAAACCCACTGTGTAAATCAACCTAAATGACCTTAATTTGAAATCCCCATTTTTTTTTTCAATTTTACAAACCCTAATATCATAATTAAAATCATAATATCAAAATCATTTCAAATGATACACACAGATACACAATCGCAATACCTTTATCAAAATCAGTTCAAATGATACACACAATACCTTTTTCAATTTTCGGTCTCTTCTACAGTTCTACTCCAGCTTCGTTCGACTTATTAGTGATTAGGACTTCGATAGATTTGTTACTTATCAAACTAGAAGAAGAAGAAGAAGAAGAAGAAGTAAAACTAGAAGGTGATGGTGGGACTTCGATAAGTTTTAGGCTTTGGTTTTCCGTTTTTGGGAAGACTCAATCGTGAGGAAGAACGAAAGAAGAAAAGAACGAAAGAAGAGAAGATTTGGGAAGACTCAGTCGAGTGAAGTAAGTTATTAGGGTTAAATATCCCCATCCACGACCTAAAATCATTTAATCCTATGGTCGCTATTAATCGTTTAACCAATTGGTTTTTGGTTCGGTTTTGAGATAAAACCTAAATCGAAACCGATAATGTCGGTTATCTGAAACTGACAACCATTAATGAACCATAGGAATATGGTTATGGTTCGGTTCGGTTAAAAATCTTCGGTTTCGATTTCGATTTTCAGTTATGGTTCGGTTTTGTGCAGCCCTAAATGCCACCGGTCATGGTTCCTAAAACCTGACATCTGTGTCCATACGTGGAAGAATCACACGGAACATGATCCTTGATTGAGAGACTCGAACAAGGAACCACTTGCCGGTTTGTGATGAACCACGTGCGAGGTAAAAACCTTGAGGGAGTGAATATGAAGCACACAATTCACAGTAACAGATAAAAGGAAAAAGAAATGGCGCGGTTTTGCCTTTCAAGGCTAAAACCCCAATTCGATCTCACAATTTGATCATACCAAAAAAGGATAAATTTTTGTTTCCTCTGGTTTATTAGAAATTAGAATTTAATGGAAGAAATTATGATCCATAGCGAGTTAGACAAGGAAGAGAAAGGAGGAGGGGAGGAAGCTCAGCTTAGATTTCAGATTCTCAGGTTTGAACACTCTACTTCTTCCTTATAGTCATTATTCTCTGTATCTATCTCATTTCCCCCAATTATATAATTAAGCTTCCAATTTTCGTATAAAAGATGGAAATTCATTTCATCCGTTTTCCTAATATGGGTTTGGATTAGATTCATCAATTAGGTTTTGCTTCAAAAAATAAAAATAAAATCAATTAGGTTCTTGTTGGGGATTTTTTTTTGAAACCCTAGCTGCAATTTCTGATCTTTGTAGTATATAACTCTACTTGTAGTTTGAAAATTTTCTCTTTGTTTCATAATTCTTCTTGTTGTTTGTGATTAAAAGTAAGTAATTCTTTGTTTACTGTAGAGATAGATATGACAAACAAGGGGAATTATAAAAGGAACAAGACGAAGAGGGCAAAATTAATGAAAGACAAGGCAAGGGGGTATGTATAACTCTCTCTCTTCATACTATTATTTGACCTCAATTTCAGTATTTGGACATCAGTTAGTTGTTGCAGACATACAGCAGCTTAAGTTTTTGTATTGTCTGTGCTTTTCAATGTGGTGAGCCAACAATTCAAAGCTAAATGTTTGATTGCTTGTTGGTCGCATCTCTAGTCTCTATTTATCAGTTGTGTTATGTTCTGCTCCCATACAAAATTAGTGATGATACAATCTTAGATTTCATTCTTCCAATATGAAATTGCGCAAAGATAGACTAAAGTTTTCTGAATTAGTTGTGTCAGTCTGTTAATAAAAGTTCTCTTCGATTTTGCTTTTCGAGATTAAAGTTTGCATCCACTTAGGAGGTGTGAAAGTTCTCATTCTTCTGCACGTGATAACCGTCGTCAGAGATCAAGGTCTCCTCGATCTTGCAGTGGCCTTGTGGTATGACATACATCGTTATTACTTTTGTAAACCTTTTGTTATTTACACTGAAATGCATATCAATTGGATTACCGTTTTTTCACTTGTTGTAGACTCCAATTTCTACCATTGTGGTGAAGGGCTTGCCAAAAGAGGCAACAGAGGAAATGATTTATCGGATCCTAGTAACATCTATAAACTTCCAACTCTGAGTTTTCTTCTCTTATTTTTGACTTGACTCGTTTGAATTTGGTATTCTGCTTTTTTACCTATGCTTATAGGAATTTGTCTGTTTATTCTCTAAAAGTACATGTTTTTGTTTTGATTTTTCATCATTAAGTTTAATTGGCTTTTAATTTTAGGCAGAGTGGAGGCCCCTTCCCAATATCCGAGTGATGCCGAAAAAGAATACTACTTTCTGCCGTGGAATCGCATTCGTTGATTTTCCGTCTGTGGTAGCGGCTCGGAAATTGATGGATGAAATTGGAGACCGCGGCCTCGATGTCAATGGGCGTAAGCTGTCTTTTGATTACAGGTACATGTTCAAACTAATAAAGAATGTGGTCTGCCTGGAACTTGATCTCTCTCTATATGTTCATTTGCACTGTCAATTTCTCGAATGGCCTAAGAAAGTCTGTGTTATATACACTGTCCGCAGACTAGGTAAATCAGAATTGGCTAACGAAGTTCCGATTGTAAATGCTGGAATCGGTGAATCAGAAGTGGCCGGAGAACACGAAGATGAAAATGATAGTGAAGATGATGAAGAAGATTGTGATTATGTAGATGAAGTGGCATCGAAAAGGCTACCAGATTCTTGGGACCCTGAAGAAATACATATGCTAAGGGTCAGTTTGAGTTTCTTATGCTTGTTTTTGGCGGGATATGGTTATAATAAACTCAAAAACTGTCCTAATTTCCTATTTGTGCAGGAAGCCTTTCATTATCTTGTAAAAGATGGTAAGAAGAAACCATGGAAGGAAATGTTGGAATATGGACATGATGTCTTCCATGCTGGTCGTACCAACGAGGATCTAAGGTCAAAGTGGAAGTATATGGTGAATCACGGCCAATGGAAGGACGTTTTTTTTTGTTTTTTTCCTCATTTAAATGGAATCTAATCTAAACGACAGAATCGGCACAGCGGTCGTCTTCTTTTGGCTTTGGAGGAAGATGGGTGGATTAAAGTATTTTGAAACTTTTTGCTTAATAGCCTGTCTGCATGGTCTTGTAAATTTGTGAAAGGAACCGAAAACAAATGGGCTGTCCAGAAATTTTGTATGTAACAACTTGTTTTTGTAATCCTCCACAGGTGTTATAACTTATTAAGCTATATCCTCCTCTGTAATGACCTGCTTTTGTAATCCTTCTCCTCCCCGGTATATAATGCACATTTTATTCTCCTTGGCTCACAAAGAGTAGTGAAAGTGTCTGGTAGTGGAATGGGTCAGAACTATTTGGTTTATTGATCGCTAGTCGGGGGTTCCTGGTGAATTTTTTGAATTGGAATTGTTGTTTGTTATGGTATATCCAGTTCTTAGTGCACACAAGTGATTCCCTGGTGTAAAACAGAGACACCAGTACATAAAACAGAGTAGAGAATGCAATTTGCGCAAAAGTAATTCGAAGTTTGTTTTTGAATAAACTGCTGACAACAATCACCTTCTCAAAATCCATTGTCCTTGAAGCATCAGCAACTAAAGGTTCATTCTTAGCTAGCTAATTGAGTTGAGGCAGCTGCTAAGAACTTCTTCGCGCAATAGCTGACATATAATGGTTAGTAGCTCCATTCGAAGTTGCGCTTCACATAATCTGCATCTGGAGGTATCTGGAAGTGTGGTGCTTAACAATCTTCAAATTCTGCAGTACATCTGTAACATCTCAGAGGCCAAAGACACATAGGTTTGGTGAGCCCAGTAAAAGACCCACCCAAGGTAATTGAAAATGGAATTCAAATTCAAGATCAAATTAAACTGAAATTCAAATTCAAATTTACTGTCAGTAATTTGTGACCAAGTGTTAATATTTAAAAGTACAGCAACAACTAGCACAAATCCGCATGACCAAAAAGAAGCCAACAAAAGGAAGACACATGTTCAAAATTTTGAAATTCAAAAATTGGCGGGAGAATTCACGGGTAGTAACATTTGACTTTGACCATTCTTTTAATAATAATAATAATAAAAAAATTCACACCGTACTTTACTCTTTTTCTATATATTCAAAAATTGGGGTTCCTCTCGGATTGTCACTGATTATTCTTCTCTGGTTGTCTTTGTTTTGCAGGAGAGATAGATAGATAGAATAGACGAAGCTCATGGAAACTCTGATTGTTTTGAGTCTGAGGTGATCTCATCTCATCCCTTCTTATCCTTCTCATTATTATCTCTTATTTTCTTTATTCCCCCATCTAATTTCAGATCTGGTTGTTTCTCTTTTGGTTTTATCTCACAGGGGTTGCTGCTGGAGAGGGAGGAACTTGGAAGCCATGATATAGCAAACCCCACTTAGATCTAGCTACTTTCAGATTTTGGTGACTACTTTACCCTTTTGCCTCTTCTCCAAATGTTTGTTTTCTTTCTTGTTTACTAAAAAATGGAGCTTTTTAGGGTTTGGTGTATCAAGAATATGAATGCATGATGAAACAGTTCACTAAGATGTGTTTTGTAGAGTATTTCCTTACTTTTAGCTTGATTGGACTGTTTTCTTAGATAACTTCACTTGTTAGTTTAAGATGTGTGTTTTGTAAATTTTTGCTTGATTTTCATTGATTATTTGATTTTTTTTTAGACGATTTCACATGTTATTAGGTCTGAAGATTTTAAATCTGAACCCCCAAAGTAATCAATTGAATTTGTGTTAAATGCATCTTCACTTGTGATTTTCCCATGTTGTGAATTTGTTAATACTGTGGTGTTGTGTTGGTCATGGCTCTTTATTTTTCTTTCCTTGTTCAATTGTTCAGATGTCTTGAGTCTAATGGTTAAATTTACACCTATTGTACATATACAATGTTAGTTACTAGCTAGACCCACCATATTTGATGCTGTAGTTGTTGTCATCTTTCTTTTTCGTTCAATAAACATTGATTAGAGTTTTTTCTTAGTTTTACAAAAATGATAGACTGTTTTGTTTCTATCTTTTTTATATTGAGTATAAGAAATAGGATTGCACGTTAAACCTGTTAATTAACATGTCTCTCGTACTAGTTTATCAACTGAACTTTAATGTCTGTCATCCTGTATGTATTGAACTCGGCTTATGTATCTTTACAGAAAAAAGGCACTTCACCGATCAAAAAAAAATGGCACTTAGTTCACAATTGGGTGCTGATGTTAACCATTAAGCACATGGTAGACCACCACTCAGTTTTATCGAATTGATAGGTGCACTGCTCAGTTTCGGAAATTGAGCGGTGCAATGGCAGGACACCACTTCGTTCCGCAGAATGAGTGTGCACTGCTCAGTCTCGGGTACTGAGCGGTGCAATGGCAGGTCACCGTCAGTTCCTAAAACTGAGAGGTCCAAAGCTATGTGTCTAATGGAGAACGTCACACTTAATGGAACTGATCAGCTTCCGGACAAATGAAACTATTGGAAAACAGGTAAATGAGCTTCTCTTTTCCTCCTTTTTTTTTTGTCGTTTTTCTTTCTTATTTTATTGAAATCGATGTTGGAAGTTTGGTACACAGCAAGGCAGTGATACTCCCTATGTAGTTCAGCTACAGCTGCTGGAACATAGCTAAGTCTGATTCTTGGGTAACGTTTCAATGAAAATAGCCCTATTTAGCTTTTGTTATATTGCTGACTTTGGTACTCTGCTAGTATATTTAGGTGCACATTCTTAACACTCTCAATTTATACTTAAATTGCCCTTATTTCTAGAATGCCTGAGTTTTTTTTTGCTTGGTACATGTCTATCATTTTGTTCAAGGTTTCTGCCCCTTCTTCTGATGACTGTCAGGTCAGTACATTTTTGCCTTAACAAAGATATTTGTTTCTAACTTGAGTGTTGCTTTTGTTTTTGTTTTTTGCAGGTCTTGCCTTTGCATTCCTAACTCTAACTCTATGTTTATTAACACTTATTATCATGTTTATTATGTTTTGCATAAAATTGTTTCTAACTTGATCATTGGAGTATCTTTATTGTTTTTTTTTTGCAGGTCTTGCCTTTGTATTCCTAACTCTAACTCCATGTTTATTAACCCTAACTCTACTTTTATTATGTTTTGCATAAAATTGTTTCTACCTTGAGCGTTGGAGTATCTTTATAGTTTTTTGCAGGTCTTGGCTTTGTATTCCTAACTCTAACTCTACGTTTATTATGTTTTGCACAAAATTGTTTCTAACTTGAGCCTTGGAGTGTCTTTATTGTTTTTTTGCAGGTCTTGGCTTTGTATTCCTAACTCTAACTCTATGTTTGTTATGTTTTGCATAAAATTGTTTCTAACTTGAGCGTTGGATTATGTTTATTGTTTTTTTGCAGGTCTTGGCTTTGTATTCCTAATTCTAACTCTATATTTATTACGTTTTGCATAAAATCGTTTCTAACTTGAGTGTTGGAGTATCTTTATTGTTTAATGCATGTCTTGGTTTTGTATTCCTAACTCTAACTCTACGTTTATTATGTTTTGCATAAAATTGTTTCTAACTTGAGCGTTGGATTATGTTTATTGTTTTTTTGCAGGTCTTGGCTTTGTATTCCTAACTCTAACTCCAGAAGTTTTCGCAATTCAATCATGTATGATGGAATCATCAAAGATTTGATCTTTTCGAACTCTGTCTGTAACTCACTAGAGGCCCGGGAAACAAAGAGAAGATGTGTACGAACGAGATATCCAGCAACAAGAAGAATATTTATTACGTTTTGCATAAAATTGTTTCTAACTTGAGTGTTGGAGTATCTTTATTGTTTAATGCAGGTCTTGGTTTTGTATTCCTAACTCTAACTCTACGTTTATTATGTTTTGCATAAAATTGTTTCTAACTTGAGTGTTGGAGTATCTTTATTGTTTTTTGCAGGTCTTGGCTTTGTATTCCTAACTCTAACTCTATGTTTATTATGTTTTGCATAAAATTGTTTCTAACTTGAGCCTTGGAGTATCTTTATTGTTTTTGCAGGTCTTGGCTTTGTATTCCTAACTCTAACTCTATGTTTATTAACCCTTAACTCTACGTTTATTATGTTTTGCATAAAACTGTTTCTAACTTGAGCGTCGGAGTATCTTCCTTGTTTTTTTGCAGGTCTTGCCTTTGTATTCCTATGGCCAATTCAATTAGTAGAGTTGTTGAAATGGAATGCTGGTACCTCGCGGGGAACGTCATCTGTTTGGCTTTTGATCAGTTTGCCTCTAGGGTATGTCTGACTTTAAAGGATACAAATGAAGACAGATCAGTCCTGTGAATCATGTACTAATGAGATCCTCCTCTTCCCTGAAGGAGGCTGCATTTTAACTCAAAAGGTACACTTCCAACTCTTATCTTCACTAAATTTCAAAACAAAAGTATATGTGTAAATTTTTTCCTGAAAAGAGTTTCAGAGTATCTTTCTCTGTTTTTGCAGGTCTTGTCTGCTTATTGGGTGGCCACTCGCCAGGGAGAACTTGTAATGTGGAACGCTGGTGCCTGGTAGAGAATGCCTGGCATTTGACCAGTCTGTTGTCAAGGTACGTTCAGACTTGTATCTGGACTAGTCTATTGGTTTTATGTTTAGTTGTATTGTTTCTTTAGTTTTCCCTTGTAAATAGGAATAGAAACATGGTCACATCCAGTAGTGGGGAACTGATAAGTAAATTGCTATGGTAGGAGTGCACTAGTAGAGTTCTATGGTAAGCAGTGGCTTTTCTTATATGTTTTTTCTCAATGACCTTGGATTTGAGATGAAGATATGTTGGTTGGTGAAGGTGAAGATAATGTGATGATACAGTTTATGAGGCCACTGTCCTCCTCTAGCTGTCACAAGTTCTAGGATATCCTCAGTATGCTATTTGTTTTTTAAGGAATGAACTTGTTGGCCAAAATTTATGGAGAACTTTGCTCTTTCTCGAGGCATTTTCAAATGTCTGCAATTCCTAATTATCTGATCCCATTGTTTATGTATTAGGCTTAACATGCAAAAGACGTGCCAGGAGATTTAGCAGGATGTGAAAAGCGCAGGATGTGAAAAGTGCAACGATGCGGTGAGACTTGATAAGCCTGGTGGTCTGTTGAGAGATAAAAATGAACAATTGGTGGTTCCAGAGGTTCTTTGCGTTGCGTAGTTTTTCCTGATGAAGCTCCGAGCAACATTGTGAGTAAGCAGGGTAGTGAAAGTAGAAACGAATCTGAAGGCAATGTCACTAAAGAGATGCAAACTTATTGGTAAAATTGAGGAGGATATATCCGCCACGAATTCTGTTGTGGTTCACGCGAAGCTGACATCATGCCTTTCTGCTGCAATCTCCTTGACTCCATCATCAATAGTGAATGAGAATTAGATGGAATAGTGGTTGTAAATTCTGACTGAGGATGATGTTGTGCCTGCAGATATGGTCCAAAATTGATGTTGAGGTGCTTCTCATGTGCAGGAGAAGGCAGGCCGGATTTTAAGAATATGGACCGTTTTTGTAGAAGTTTTAGGATGTTTTTGAACAATGCCAAGTTTATTATTACGTAGTTACTGTCATTCTTTCTTTCTTGTAAAGATGCGATTTGATGCGAATATATGTATGTTTTTCTTTTAGCAGTAATGTTAAACATTTTGCTTTGGAGATTCAACATGGAGAATTGATCTAAAAAAGGGATTATCATTTTACATTTCCTTTCTTATATCGGTGGGTTGTGGTAAAAATTCTAGTTCATTTTGTTTCCTAACAATCCTAACCTAATCCCCTATTTTGCAAGCTAAACCGATGATTTATGCTGTATGTGGCTTTTATAGCCTAAAATGGGATTGAAAAGTTAAACATGTTTGGTGCAATATTGCATTGTTCAATAGTAGTTTTAGTGTGCCTGGATAAGACGACGTGAAAGAGTGCAAACAATCACCTGAAGAAGACTAAGACTAACCAAAATGACAGAAATCATTCATAAAAACTGATGAAGATGAAGATCCAATTAGAAGCATATTTTCTAGAAGTTATCATCCTAATTCACCATGATGAAAAACAAATTATCCCATGAGCTCAAAAGAACATTGTGATTTGGAAATGAACATAAATTAGCTTCATTTGCGAACAATTGCTTCAAGCCTGTTTGGCAGTTTGATCTTCCGCATCAGTGTTTGGTGCAGTATGTTCAACTGAATTAACGTTGTGCCCTCCTAAAACTCCAAAACCCATAGCTAGCGCCAACTTCTGCGTAATCTCTGAATCATTCAAGTACCTAAAAACATTTGAATTTTCAAGCTAAGTTAAAAAAGAACATCAAATAGAACTGATGCACGAAAATGATAAAGTTATCAAAAACACAAAAAGGTAGGTTAATATCTTCTAGAATAGTTTTCAGATATGGATCTTTCTTGACGGAAGTCATTAGTTCTTCCAGATCTTCTTGGGAGATAGATGTAGATGTTCTTTATTCATAAGATTCATCCCCAACCTGCACAGAATTTGATCCGGTAATTATCAGTTGAACACCTAACACTCTTAAGAGTAAATAAAAAAACAAGACAATCATTATGTAAAACATATTGTTCAGGGTCACTTCGGTATTCATTAGAAAGTATTCAACGTTGGAATTGGACTAGTACCTGGAATCCTATATGAATCGATTTGACCAAATTCCATAAATGTTATGAATTCAGTTCGACCTTGTAGTTTCTATCAATTCAAATATTAATTCATTATATATTCCAAGATTAACTGGGTATTACAAAGATAGCAGTTAGTAAGTGCCTTGCTAACCAGAGCTATTTACAGGTCTACCAAGAAAATGTTTATGTTGAGGACAAGAGTTCCCACTTATTCAAGAAGGTCATCCCATGTTGTAAAATGAAATAATCTAAGTTTTAGAACTGAAAACTCTTGTTTCCATGCCAGGTTATCACGGTGAGTGTGGAGAGAAAGATGGTTATATGTTGGTTACTGGTTTAACAAATTCAAGTGATACAAACTACTTTAGAGCTGAATTTCTGAGCATAAATGAAACAGCTACCTCATCTGCGGGAAGAACCAAATTTCCTTCTTGCAGAATTCCGCAATTATCTGCTGGTTTTCCTCCACAATAACCTACAATCATGAACAAGAACGGAACATAAATCTTCAAGAAACTTGTAATAAACGTCAACAAATGTGCAAGGCAGAACAAACTCATTGTATGTTTAGCAATTGAACAGTGCAAGGCAGAACAAGCTGCTATTCAGGACCAGTTAGATTGCCCGGATTTATCATTACCAGGATTGAACAACGATGCCTTTTGATTTGACAAATTTACCCTGATAGAGATGAGTGCCTAGGAATTATCAAGTTGAACACAAGAGCAAGGCATTATATGCATCCACTAGTACTTGATCACAACTCGATATTTCTCAAAGTATAGCGCAAAAGGATAATAGCAAATAATGAACACCTACAAGATCTAGAGGGTGAAGCTACTATGGTAGTGGCAACACTTTTAGCAAATATCGCGTTTGCAGCTGCTTTTACAGTCCTTGGAGGCTAATCCAGTAAAGGCAAGGCAACTTTGGCTAGAAGAACACCTTTCACAATTTTTATTGTTCTTAACAGTCGAACTATGTTATATCATGTTCGTCTTTGTTAAGTTACTATTTATGTTAAGCTATAAGGTGCAAATTTAGGTTCTTCTTCATTATATGATATCCCGTCTCATTGCAGAAAAGGTGAAGATGGGCTACCCATAAAACACTAGTTAGCTTTAAAGTTTAAACAAGTTCGTATCTAATGATAATAGCAAGTAATGCCCATATGAAAATCAATTGCACAGCTTCCTCTAAAATAAAAGATGATTACCTCGTCAAAAGGATGAGATCCTGGGTTTTCTTTTGATTGCTCTTGCAAGCGCTGCAATGAAGAAGCATAAGTCAGTAGATTCAGTAAGATCATGTATTCAGCTAGATACTTATTATAAGAATCTTCAAGTTCCTGTAGCTAAAACCTCACTGCTTTTGGGTTTTTTTTCGGGGATGGAGCAGCTTATAAGGACTACACTGTTGGGTGTGTGTATTAAGTGTTAGCAAAATGTTATCAGCTACTCGTTACATAACCTAGCTAGTTCTCCGTAACTGAAAATTCGGACACCAATCAATCAAAATGTGAAATAATTCAACCTTGAGTTTCTCTTCCTCTTCCCTGCTGTATTCGACTTTCTCTCTACGAATTTTTACAGTTGAGCTGCATGTATACGAGGAAAAACTTAGAAGAACCACTTAAAATTTCTTACTTTCCGTAAAACCAAACAACAATTTAGATCTTGTTGACTTACAAGTCTACATCATCAGGGCCTTGTTCAAATTCTGGAGCACATTCATCAACATTTGGCACCATCTGACCCATTTCTTCAACATTTGCTTCCGTCTGACCTTTTGCTTCCAACTTTCTCCTCTTCACTTTGTTCTTCCAATTTTGTTTTGCATGTTTGTTTCTTCGTATTTTTGCATTTGTACTTAGCCTCATACTGCGCGAACCACTAAAACGGGAGAAACCACATAATTAAGACCTAACTGCTGGCTCGCAAAAACATTCAATAATTCAGCTCGATACAAGTGTAAATAATAATCTACTCAAAATAATAACATCTGATTGTTGTGATTATACAATATTGTAAGTTATCAAAGACACTAAAATGTAGACAAAACGAGTATAACTTAATACCTCATCATTATAGTTGGACCACCAGTCGCGATATCTTCTATAATAGGTCTCAAATATGGATCTTCTTTATGAATGTCATTAGTTCTTCGAGATCTTCTTGGGAAATGGATGTAGTTATTCTTGATTCATAGAATCCCTCCCCAACCTGCACAGAATTGGACCAGTTATTTATACATTCTTTGAATGAAAACAATGAGTATAAGACAATGATTATGTAAAACATCTTGTTCAGGGGTCATTTCTGTATTCGTTAGAAAGTAAGTTTTCAACGCTGGAGTTGACCCAGCACCTGGAATCCAATATGAACCGAGTTGACTGAATTGTCGAAATGGTATGAATTCAGCTCTACCTAGTAGTTTCTATCAATTTAAATACAAATTCATTATAAATTCCAGGACCAATTGGGTATTGCCAAGATAGCAGTTAGTAAGTGGCTTGCTAACCGGAGCTATTTACGGTCTACCAAGAAAATGTTTACGCTGAGGACAAAGAGTTTCCACTCATTCAAGAAGATTGCTAGGTCAGTGGGATATGGTGAGAATGACATACGCAGTATTTTTCCAGTCAGTTTCTAAAGTTATGTGTGCCCTCATGTTGTGAAACGAAATAATCTAAGTTTTAGAACTGAAAACTGTTGTTTACATGGCAGGTTATCATGGTGAGTGTGGAAAGAAAGATGGTTATATGCTGGTTACTGGTTTTAACAAGTTCAAGTGATGCAAAACTACTTTAGAGCTGAATTTCTGAGCATAAATAAAATAGGTACCTCATCTGCGGGTAGAACCAAATTAGAATTTTCGTTCTTGCAGAATTCCACAACTGTCCGCTGGTTTTCTTTCACAATAACCTACAATCACGAACAAGAGCGAAACATAAATCTTAAAGAAACTTGTAACAAACGTCAACAAATATGTATGAAAAACAATTGAGTGATGCTGTTATACAGACCAGCTGGATTGCATGGATTTATCACAACCAGGATTGAACAGTGATGCCTTTCGATTCCGCATCTTCAAACTGTTTTTATTTTTTATTTTTTTAATTCAGAAACATCCCATCTCCAACCATATCTTACATGGATTATTGCGGGAAAACAACGCAAAACACCCTGCGATTTGCTGAATTCCCTAATAATAAGTGCCTAGGAATTATCAAGTTAGACGCAAGAGCGGGACATTATATGCATCCGTGTGATTACAATCTCAATGTTTCTCCAAAGAATAGGACACAAGAGAAATAGCAAATAATCAACAACTATAAGATCTAGAGGGTAACACTACTATGGTAGTGGCAACACTTACGGTAACTATTGCCTTTGCAGCTGCTTTTACACTACCCGGAGGCTACACCAGTGAAGGCACGGCAACTTTGGCTAGAAGAACAGCTTTCAGAATTTATTGTTTGCAACAATCTAACTATGCTTCTATCCTGTTCGTCCTTGTTAAGCTACTGTTTATATTTAGCTTTAAGAGCAAATTTAGACGCGAGTAGGATCAAACTGACGATTCATTATACGATATCCAGTCTTACAGAAAAAATAAATTAAGATTGATGTCTACCCGTAAAAACTAGTAAGCTTCAAACAAGTTTGTATCAAATGATATTGACTCATTATCAGGGAAGGAGCAGCTTATAAGGATTACAGTGTTGGGTGTGTGCATTAAGTGTTAGAAAAACGTTATCAGCTAGTTATTAAGTAACCTAGCTAGTTCTCTATAACTGAAATTTCAGACAACTATCAAGCAAAATGTTAAATAAATTAACCTTTAGTTTCTTTTCTTCTTCCCTACTGTAAAGCGATTTTCTCTTGACGAATTTCTACAGTTGAGCTGCATTTAAAGTAGGAAAAATTAGATAAACCATTTAAAAATACACACTCTCCTAGAAACCAAACAACAAACTAGATCTTCTGGACTTACAAGTCTCTATAATCAGGGCCTTGTTGAGATTCTTGAGCAACTTGATTAACATTTGGTACCGCCATCTGATCCTTTTCTTCAACATTTGCTCCCATCTGACCCTTTTGTTCCAACTTTCTTCTCTTCAATTTGATCTTCCAATTCTGTCTTGCATGTTTATTTCTCTGAATTCTGGCCTTCATACTTAGCTCCTTTTTCTTTTTCTTGGTCTCCTCACTTTTGTTTGTATCCACTGCTTGAAAATTGCCAATCTCTTGGTGTTCCATGCTGCAACAACCCACAAATCCAATTATTTCATCTCCTAAAAACACCTTAAATCCTTTTTCTAAAACTCATTCACCAAATAAAAATGAAAAACCCTAGAACAAGCAGATAACATGGGAACTACAAAGCCCCACAAAACCTAACCTAATTGATGATGATAAACAATGAATTTTCATCGTATTTATATAAATGGAACTCTGAAATTGACAATCAAATCAAGAACAACACCCATTTGGGGGAAACTGAAATAAAGCAGAAATTGGAAAGAGTAAGTGAGTGTTCAAACCTGAGATGAGATTATTGATACCCTAAGCTTTCCTTCCGCCTTTCTCAAACTCTCTGTGGGGGATCATTTTATATTCCAATTTCTATGTAAAAAATCATGAATCCGTTTTCGGTATCGAATTTGGGTTTTTAGACTAAAAAAGCACAACCCGGCCATTTTAAAACCTGGCCGATTTGGGGTATACCCGATTTTAAGTGGACTCTTTTTAAGGCTTTAAGAGTAATTTTTATGGTAATGTTCAAACTCAAAATTTTGTTGAGCCACGTGGATGATGGCCAAATGGATTTCTCCACTATGGTAAAGCATGGCAAAATGAACATATTTGGTTTTCTAGGGCCCCATTAGTATTTCTTTTTAATATAAAATGTTTTATAGGATAAAGATGCAAAATAAAATATATACTTACGTGAGATAAAATAGGATTGAAGTGAGATAAAATAGGATAAAGTGAGATAAAATAAGATTAAAAAATAGTAAAATAATCAAGATTGTACTTAGAGTCAATCCAAGAGTCGCAGGCGTCAATGAAAATGTCACTGGCATTTTTGGTATTGTCGCGCGTTGGTTCTTCCAACGCCAACGTTTTTGGAAACGTCGCGTGTCCTTACCACAGACACGCGGTGGATGTTCCGACTCAATGTTCAAATCAACAGATTTGTTGATTTGAACATCCATTTTTCATGTTTGTTCATTCCATAGTGGGAGCAAAACGAACAAATTCTGAGTTTGTTCATCCATAAGAACTGCCCTAAGGGGGAGTCCTGATGGATGAAGTTACAAAACTACCATTATCCTTTATAATTCTAATTACCCTAAATCAGCTTTTAGCTTTCAGTTTCATCTTCTTCTCTTCTTCATCTTCTCCTCCACCTCTACATTACACGCTTCTCCATCCTCCACCATTAAAACTCGTCGTAATCATTGATTCGAAAATTCCGATTAATCTTCAAACATGGATCTGCGGCGTCCTAGGGCTAGTCGTATGAAAGATGCAAATAGAAAATGCAATGAATATAATCTTGGAATTGCAAAACTAGTTCAACAAAAGAGAAGAAAAAAGCAGTTGAAGAAGAAGAAATCAATGCCGCTGAAAAAGGAGAAATGACGCGATTGAGAAAGTAAGGGACTACCTAAACTCACTTCATTACTTCAATTTCATGTTTGCATGTCAAATTAGGTCAGAAAAACGAATTTGTGAATTTGCAGTTATTTGGCCGGCAAGGTGTTTGTTCCATGACCCTTCCGACTTTTCATATTTAGAGATAGTCGGCAAGCTCTTTGGTTGAAGATATTGCTGACTAATGAATACCTGTAACTGATTTTTACACGGTCGACAAGGTATTCAACCTAAGAGCTTGTCGACGATATATATTTTTTTTAGTCGGTGGGTTATAATTTGTTACCCTTCCGGCGTTGTGTTTTCAAAATAGTGTCTTCTGATGCTCTCAAGTCATAAAGTCGGAATGGTATTTGAATACCACCCTGCCGGCTGTGATTTAGCCGGAATGGTTTGGATTATAGACCCTGCCGACTAATTATGTGGAAAATCCTGCATCTGCTGTGTTCATAGTTGTTATAAGTAGGAAGGTTATTTGAATAAGACCCTGCGAACTATAGTTTAGCCGGCATGTATTTAGTTATAGACCCTTCCAACCATTGTTCCGCCGGATTGGTTTTATTTGTCGATCCTGCTGACTGTTGAATTTTTTCTTAATTGTTCTTGTTCAGGTTGGCAAAGGGAAAGAAGAAAAGTATTACTCCTCCTTCAAGACCTCCTCGTGTTGGTGAAAAACTCTTGACTGCAACACATCGAGGGCATTAGTTGAGTAGGGAACGCTCAAGATCCATGAACGAAGTGATTCTCAACCACCTTCGGAACCAAGTGATTCAGATGGAACTCCATATGAAGACTAATCAATTCCATCTGGTGGAAGAGGTAACGATGATGTTGAAAGAACTCCGACAGCTAGAGGAGATGACGAGCATGATGATGGTGATCAAGACATGCCATATGTTGGAGGAGACAATGATGATGGTGATAACAATAATGGAGATAAAAATAAGGATATAGAAGATGAAATTGTTGAAGAGGAAGAAGAAGTATGTGGATAAGAAACATGTAATGATCAACAAACACAAGCTGTAACTACAACTGAAACCGGAAAGAAGAAGAGGGTTATCACTAAACCAGATGATTCCCACATGCCTCCCTCTCACTTGAAGGTTACACTGAAACCAGGTGAGCCTCCACGAGGTGTTAGAGCATTGCTCAGTCGAACTCGCATGCGTTGCTATCTCAAGGATGTTTGTTTGTCAATGTTAGTGTTCAAAACTATATGTCTTGATTTCTAGTTTACTTATGACTAAGTCTCGGTTTAGGATAGTTAAGTATAGTTGAGCTCCAGACTCCATGGGGATTATCTTACGAAGACGAAGAACTACTCAAGGAACCAGTGGAACTTCATCCGACCAAAATGTATGTGGAGACTTGAACTCATTTGTCACTCAAAAGTCTATCTACTCTATCTCCTACTCTTGAGACAAAAGTCGTATAAGTATGATAGTTTTCATACATACACATTTGCTATTTCGAGTCGAGTTTACTCGTCTATCTTTTTCTCGAAATATGTGTTGGTAAGCTTTTGCTTTAACCATTTTTATCTTTACCCGTGACGAAAGTCATGGTGACGTTTCAATCTTGAAAATATCTTTGATGATGATAGTCGTGAATAACGATTGTTATAACATTATAGAAGAATGTTTCAATGATTGAAATGTGGAGTTGAGATTATGTAACCAACTACGGATATAAGCATATATAGTGTGTCCGCACATTAGTGTATAAATCCATGTGCCGGAAATCAAGTGCGTGCATATGTGTGCATGCGGTAGTGGTGAAGGAGACATGTTAGGTACGCGTACTGACGGAAGTTTTTGAACCGAAAATTTCTGCTGAAGTTTCTGAAGTTTGCAAACTGAAAACCAGTCACCTTAGGTATACGTACCCGTACGCGTACCCACGGAAGTTTTCAACCGAAAATTTCTGCTGAGTTTCCAAACTTAAGTCCGGTAGCTATGATACACGTACCCATACTTGTAACTAAGATGGTTATACTTCTCAAATCGGAAGTTCATGAACTTAAACAATAAATCGATAAGGAATGCAATCTTTGCAAACCGTGGCTATACTGTTCATGAATTGATTCAAGTGAATCAAACCGTTTTTTTTCAATTGTGTCTATGTATAAAGATCTAAGCAATTGAACAACTCTTCAACTAGTTCTTATGAGTCATTTGTATTTATGAGAAAGATGAATACGGTTAATATGAAAGTGCTCATATGGATGACCATTGGTTAACTATTTGTGAACCAACCGAATGTACACGTTTAGGTACGGTTACTCAAACCTAAATGTAATACATTTCATTTGTGTGTGACAAGCTAAGTTTCGATCTAACGGTTGAAAGATATTAGCTTGGATAAATCAGGTTTTTCATCTAACGGTGAATATTGAATGCTTTGTTACCAAGGTAACTTAGATTGCAAACCCTTATTTGAAAACTATATAAGGGAGATGTCTAGCAACTGGAAAAACTAATCCCCACACCTCCTGTGTGATACTAGTTGGTTTGCTAGAGTCGATTCTCCTTTAACCGTATGTTTCTTCTCGAGACCCTGTCGGTTAACGACTTAAAGACTTCATTGGGATTGTGAAGCCAGACGAAACTACTTCTCTTGTAGTTGAGCGATCTGATCTTGCCATTTTCTATCGTACGAGTTCAATTGAATAATTTACTTGAGATTATATCTCCGATAGGGAAAGATAAAAATAAATCACAAACATCTTCGTCTCATCGTTTGTGATTCCGCAATATCTAGTTTCTCTACCATACGATTTAGATTATTGTGAGGTGATTGATAATACTAGGCCGTTCTTCGGGAATATAAGTCCGGTTTATCAATTGGTTCTTGTTCACCTTGATTTTATCAAAAGACTGAACAAAACTCTTAGGTTTATCTGTTGGAGACATATTTATCTATCCTTGTAGACTTTTCTGTGTGATACAGATTTTTTTATTAAAGCCTTTGACTTTGGTTCGTAGCAACTCTTGGTTGTGGGTGAGATCAGCTAAGGGAATAAAGTGCGTAGTATCCTGCTGGGATCAGAGACGTAAGGAGCGCAACTGTACCTTGAATCAGTGTGATATTGATTAGGGTTCAACTACAGTCCACACCGAAGTTAGTTTGTAGTAGGCTAGTGTCTGTAGCGACTTAATACAGTGTGGTGTTCAATTTGGACTAGGTCCCGTTTTTTTTTTGCATTTGCGGTTTCCTCGTTAACAAAACTTCTGGTGTCTGTGTTATTTTTATTCCACATTATATTTTGTTATATAATTGAAATATCACAGGTTGTGCATTGTATCGATCAATTGTGAAATCCAACCTTTGGTTGTGGATTGGAAATTGATTGATCCTTGGATATTGGTCTTTGGTACCATCCAAGTTTATTGTCCTTGTATTTGATAAAGACTCGCAAATTCTTATTTTCTTGAGTAAAGATCAAATCAAGTGAGAGAGATATTAACTCCTCGATATACTTTTCTCTAGATTGAGTCTTATTGTCTAGTTGATTCTCTAGAAAGTAAATTGGAGTTAGTCCATACAGATTGTTATTCCAAATATTGGGTGTGGTTGTTAGACCCCCGCTTTTTCAATTGGTATCAGAGCAGGCAAACACATTTAAGACCTCAAAATTCTGTGTTTGTAGCAATCTGACTTCTGAAAACTGATCCATTTTGTAAAGGATTCTTATTCCAAAATTAAACAATAAATGAATTGTGGATTAATAAGAAAGTTACAAACCGGTATGGATTTAATTTGAGAAACAATTGCCTCAATGAATTGGAGTTAATTTTTTTTCTTAAGAAGCATAAATTGGAGTTAATTGATATTATATCCTATTTATTTTAATTTGGTGGTCTTTTTTTTTAATTATACAACTTAGACATGATGCTAATTTCGGATAACAAGTTAAACATACTTAATATGTGACGTTATTGTACTATTGAAACATAAATACTCAATACGCTTTCATTTAAGGTTTTTTTTTTTGAGAATAAAGGATTGCATTAAACGAAACACACCAAAACACAGAAAGACAAAGTGTTGTCAAGTTATCAGTGCAGGACATTCTCTGTTCTGAGATTGAGACAACACTCTATTAGTAGTACTAATACGTTGATTACTTATTTTATCTACATTGATAAACCTATTTAGAAAGGCTGGTAAATCTTCTGTCCGGCTATTGAAAATTGAAGATTTCCTCGCCTTCGCAGCCAGCTTGTCTGCCACAGAGTTGCCAGACCTGTGAACAAACTTGAATCCCAAAAAGTTGTTGCATTCAGCTAAAACTTGCAATGCTTCCTTAACTATAATCTGGTTCCTCCAATCCATCATTGTTGTCTTGCCTTTGATAAACTCCACAATTCTTTCACAGTCACCGTCCATCCAAAAGTGTTCCAAGTCTGCATCTTTGGCCCACTTAGCTCCCTGCAGAAGAGCTACAACTTCCGCTTTTTCTGCACTTGCAACAAGAAATACTCCAGACTTAGCTCCTCTTCCATTACCTGCATCATCTCTCAAAATTAAACAGAAACCAGCAAAAGTTGTCTCTGAAATCCAAGAGGCATCATAATTTAATTTAAAACAATTATTAGCAAGACATTTCCAAGGAACATTATGAGTTTGTTTTAATGTAGAGGAAGTCCTTGAGTTTGTTAGTTTCTTTTCACTACAACTCCAGTAATTTAAATGTCTTTGAATTATAATGGATGTTTGTAAAGAAGTAGCGTTTCTGTCTTCAAAAATTCTATTACACCTGTCTTTCCATATAAACCAACATTTTGTAGCATTTATTTCTATTACCTTATCTCCTTGTGATTGCCAACAATTTAATCACTAAAAGAAACTTTAACAGAATTAGAATGACTTACATCAGCAAAAGGTGCTTTCATTTAAGTTTAAATAACAAAGAATTTTACATTTTATTTTTTTGAAGCATGATTTTCACCATATACTGCTACTAACATATATATATATATATATATATATATTCGTGGAGGTAGATATATTTCCTCCATGCAGGGAAAATACATGAACAAAGGAAAAGAAACATAATTAGTTAACCATAAAATTAATTAATTACCATACTCAAAACATAATTAAGAGAAATCAATGATAGATTCATTGATCAATCCTTTATTATATGATAATAAAGGTGCAGATATACATATATTACTATCGATGTTTAGAGACACGATTGCGAAGGGGAGAGAGAGCTGATTCGACCGGTCCATATATATTCGTCGTCCTCATATATATGAGCATGGAGATACTAGCTGCTGGTTGGGCAAAAAACGACGGCAGACGTGCAAATAATGCTATGTTGTAGCCACACATGAACCTTGTCCAACTCCAAATGCACCCCATAAAACCCAGTCTTATTCAAAATCAAACATCAGAGAAATGTCGATTGAACAAGTAGTTAGGTAAAAAAATGGGGGAAAATAGGAGTGGTAGGATAGAAAGGCCACGATATAGTCATTGTTGCATACTACCAACGCCAAAACGAATCAACCAACCAACCTAGCAAGATAGGTCCAGCAGCCAATACGTGAACGTAATTATACGCACTCATGCAGTTCCGATCGGCTCAGCCAAAAAAGAAGAAGCAGACAGAGAAGTAGAAGAAGAAGAGAAACGACACGAGACAGATGGTTGGATTCTTGATGCAGGCGGAGGAATAAGATTTTGAAGAGTGATCATATATAGGTCGTACGTGATGGATCGGGAATGGAATTGTTGTTTAGTATTCGTCATCTCCTTCTTGGCTGTTCCAGCAAAGAAGCATGGTTGCGCAACGCCTAAGGATGTAAATCCTGGCTCTTTGTTCCTTGATCAAAGATGCACATTTTCTTGTGAACCCATTGCTTCTTTTGCTGCTCTTCTTTCCGGTAGTAGCACTGTTGATCATGTAAATTTCAGCTGCCATTGAATGATTTTCTTGTAGACAAATAATGAAACAAACAAAACAACAAGTATATATAATCTTAAGAACAGATTTGGTTCGAATATTTAAGTAGTAATAGGACGCGTACTCGTACATACACTAGTATTATAAATAGGTGGATGAGAGGAAGAGGATGAAGATGAAGCTACTTATGTTTGTGGTTTCTCTATATATAGAAGCAAAGATTTAAGTTAGTAGATTAAGAGGAGATGAACATGGTCAAGTTTGAAAATTGGGATTCAATTGCATGGAAAGGTGTGAAACTCAAATAGTTTACTTTGTTATTGGGATTAATCAAATGTAAATTAAGGCAAGGTGGATTGGGACCAGGGGACTGAACTTGGATAGAAAATTTATGGATACTATTGTCAAGAAATCAAGC
The DNA here is from genome assembly GCF_003573695.1 of Papaver somniferum. Taxonomy (NCBI): domain Eukaryota; kingdom Viridiplantae; phylum Streptophyta; class Magnoliopsida; order Ranunculales; family Papaveraceae; genus Papaver; species Papaver somniferum. Next base: position 10,838,470 of record NW_020631041.1, read on the forward strand.
CTAGGAAACAGTATATTCAACCCTCTGTTCTCTTTTTCTTAACCATTTGAGTGTTAAGCAAGAAGAGTAGAAAAGTGGCAAAGTAACACATTCATTGAGAATGAAAGAAGATAGAGATGGAGCATGGCATGGGACAGGATATTGGCTCACGGCAAGGACTTGGAACTATAAGCGGCAAAACTAGTCGAGCATGCATTCCCTATGTAACTTTTATTAAGAAGCCAGAATCCGTCCTAAACCTTTATGGCTTTACGTAGCAGCACCTAAAATTAAAGTACCAATAATAAGATAGTATCTTCTCAAAGCAGATTTCTATTTACTTAGAGAAAAACACTAAGCATGAAATCTATCAGGTTTATCTTTACTGTACTAGATAGTACTGTATGTACGTACTAATACTACCGGGAAGTTATATCAAGAATTGCAATATAAGTTCGGTTTTAAGTCCACTAGCATATTACTTGCTTTGATCAGGCAATTTGGAAGGCCATCTAACACGCCAAGGGAACACCGAGTTCATCAAGAAACTAAAAAGAATGCAAGGTTTTCTTCTTTTTTCTTCTAATTCCGAGGAGAAAAGAAAAGGTTATTAACTTTATACAATATCCCGCAACTAAGGGTGCACACGGTATGGTTCGACTCGGTTATTGCCAAGATCGAGTACCTGTACCTCCCTAATCTCGGTTCCAAAATTTTGGACCGGTACCTATACTTTGTACCTCGATTCCGATACCATTCGGTACCAGGTACGGTTCCGGTTCCAACCGGTTCCAATAATTCAGCGATTCAAGAGTTTAAAAATCAAGAGGAAGCCAATCCCGGCAATGCAATTTCTGAAATCCCATCATAAAATTTTATTTAAGAACGCAATTATGATCAGAATTTTCTAAAATGTCACACAAAGTTTAAATCTTGAACTAACGATAAGGATTATTCTCTTTTGTTTCAGTTCTCCAAAGACACCGATAGATCTAGCCATAGATTTCGTCGTCCGTGATTTTGAATGGCAGGTGAGGTTTAATCAGCTAGTGTTGGATATTTTATTTTAGTTTTGATATGATAGCAGTGTTTTTAGAAAGTAACCGAGGATCGTGGTTTAATTTTGATTTGAATGGTTCAGAAGTGGAGCCAATATCAACATATGTAGAATACGGAGGTGAAGAATTTCTAGTTGCTGATGAAAGAGGATACGAGTTCTTGGTCTATAAAATGGCCGAAAGTTTTCTTTCTACTTGTCAAGGGCAGATTGCTGATAAATCCTATGGTTAGATTTATTCGGTATTTTCGGTCCGGCACGATGCGGGATTAGGACAAGACCGTGTACCTGTATCTTCCTAATCTAGGTTCCTAGTTTTCGGACCGATATCTGTACTCCTTTCCTCGCTTCGGTCCAAAATCAGATACGGTTCCATCGATTCCGGAACAGTCCGATTTTTCCGGTCGGTTCTGTGAACCCTTAGCCGTAACCCAAAAACTCAAGTACATAACATACGCGGATGCTAGGCATAAGCACCCGTATTCTGCGCGCCCACACTTTTGGTCAATAGCCTAGCCTCGCTAACTGCAAATCCGTACCGCCCCGCCAATGGGGTGGCTTTGACTCTAATTAATTAATACTCCTATAATTAGCTAATTAAGCAAACCCAAGAGCGAAACACAAGTTTTGGTATAATCCCCATTGTACGTACAATACAAGTAAGAAAGAAACAAAACAAGCAATGTCTCTTCAATGCTTAAAAAAAAAACGATTTTTCGCATATCGCCGTAGATTTTGAGTTCACAGACAGATGGCAGCCTACTTAATCAATAGTTGTTGAACTTATGAAACCTTAAACGCAGGTCATCGATCAATTAATTATACGTATTATAGCATAGGTTTCATAAAGAAATAATTTGCAGTAACTTGTGTATCAATGTATGCATATTGCCCGCCAAACAAAGCGACTCACATTGCTTCAAGAGTTACATTACCCCATATGGATCATGAGACAAATGATCGACCGTGTATAATGAAGATTTGACGACGTAGATATGTTCGTATATCATGCCACAATACCATCCTATAGCCACATGTTGGATTGGAGATTGGTCGGTGTAGACGAATACATTGCAGACAACAGTGATCTTCGAGCTGTAATTAAATTAAACAATGAATATGAACCAAGTTAAATGAAGTAACTTAAGTAAAAATTAATAGGAAAGGAGGAGGAAAGATCTTCATGGAAGATATTCTCTTTCTCACTCATCTATCTTTTCTCCCCTTGAAGAGGCAAGGCAATCATTCCAGCAGCAATTCCCAATAACTTGGAAGAATGAACCAAAAGACAATACTACTCCATTAAAAACCAAAGTAAACCAATCTAATTAGCTAGCTACAATATAAGGGTTCTGTGGACTTGGTCGACATTATTAACTTTACTTAATTAGTTAAAAACTTGATTGACATTATCATCACTTAAAACTTGAAAGATTTTGTTACTTGTTTACGCTAATGGTTAGGAGCTAGATACATACGGATGTCATACTGTAAGTATAATATAGGAGAGGTACAACTCCTATCGGCGCGGAGGATTTTGAAAACTAATGGATTCGATCGATCCTTAATTAATTAATTAATTATAGTGCACTGTATATGGTGTCACCCAGAATAGAGTGAATCACTTAAGGGATAGTCCCTGATCAAATATGTCATTGTGATCCAAAAACTTGGAAATTTTCTAATAGGGTCGTATGTTTTTCACAATATTAGGGTATGCGTCGTAGAAGATGCCGTTGATGCATTTGGGTCATACACCGACTAATGATCGTTAAAAAATCATTAGTTGACTTTGATATTTTCCCAAACACCTTGATTGGCAGCTGACCAACGTTGATTATTAAAATATCTCAAAAACAATTAACCCTCTAGCCCTTTTCCACCTCCTTCCATTGGGTGGAAAATCTCTTTCTGCAACTTTTTTTTCTTTTTTGCGGTTCAGGTTTTTACGAACGCCAGATGAGCACAATTTGATGATGTCCCTGTGCTTCATGAAGCTCTTTTCTAACTGTCTAATTCCTTCAAATTGAGTTCATACACAACATGTAGATACTAAGTACCGCACGCCCACTAAGCACGCGAAGTAATGATTCGATGAACGAGTAAAGATTATCGCGTACAGTATATCTAAGATGACGCATCAGATGACGTCAGAAGAATCATGAGTAAAGTGTGATGATCGTGCGAAGTTGTAGAGTACGTGCGAAAGGGGCCAATGTAAGCGTGCGTCAACAACGCAAGCCAAATCCGAAAATAAGGGCTTTGTTAGCTGTCATTCACAATGTAAAATCCCTATATAAATGACCGAGCGACCGTGTAACGGGAGAGATCTTTTTGAGAGCTTAGACTTGGAATTTAGGAGAGAGAAATATTATTTGTTCTCCAAGTTAGAGTTCATTTCAACTCTTGTAACCATATTGAAGATTATATAAATGAATGTATGAATTTTAAGATGATTAATTGAATTATTATTAAGATTTCATTAAGGGTGTGGTTGTAGGATTTCTTACAACTACATTTTGGCGTTAGAAACAAGAAAGAGTGATATACCGTGGTGGTGAAAGTTTAGAAGTTTAAACCTAAAGTTCAAAAGGATAGCCTCAGAAATTTCATCTTCATTGTTCAAATTTTTAGTTCTTTACAGAGAAGTTCTTCTTTTAATTGAAACAAGAAAACAAGAATGATAAGAATCATTGAAGCAAAAGAAGGAAGTAGCAAATTACAATGCAATAATCAAAACTAATATCGATGACTTCCATGCAGGAATTACAGGAGAAATACACAAGCGTGATTTTGAAGGAAAGAAAATTATGACGGTAGAAAAAATCTCTCCATTGAAAGAATGGGAAAAACAGAGTATAACATTCATGGCGGAAGAGATACCAAAAGAAAATTTAAAACGAACAGATCCTTTGGTTGTTACAGTGGTTGTCGAGCGTAAAGAAAAGAGTACAGGAGCGAAAATACAAGATGACTGGGCAATAGATAGAACCTTAGTAGATGCAGGGAGTTCGGTGGACATCTTATTCTATCACGCGTTCAAAGGAATGGGATATAAAGATACGGATATGGACCGCTCAAGCTACAATATTCATGGTTTTAATAAAGCAACAACAAAGCCAAAAGGAGAAATAACAATGCGAATAATGTTGGGAGAAATAGAAACACAAGTGACATTGTGTGTGGTTGATGTGGAATCACCGTACAATATGCTCTTGGGACGACCATGGATACATGCGATAAAAGCCGGAGCATTAACTCTTCACCAATGTATCCGGTTTCCAATACCAAGTGGAGTAGGAGAAATCAAAGGAGATATTGAAAGTGCGAAGATCTGCATCCAGATAGATGTAAAAAATTATGAAGGTCGCGCAAAGAAGCGAAAGGATCGCTGTAGAAGAGCAAGAGAATTAAAGAAGGAAGAAGAGTTATGAAGCAAAATTCCAGAAAGGATCGCTGTACAAGAGCAAGAGAATTAAAGAAGGAAGAAGAGTTATGAATATACATGATAAGAGCACAAGAAGGAATAGGGATACCAAGCGAAATTCCAGAAAAAGAAGGCGAACCAATGCATGAAATAAAAGAGCCAACACCATTAGGAGAACCTAAAGCGACTTTTATCGCAGCAGAACCGACAAAAGAAATAAATGTTGGAACGCCAGAGGAACCAAAGATATTAAAAATTGGAACTAAGATGGGAAAAAAAGAAGAAGAGAAAACAATTAACCTCTTACGAGAATACAAAGACATCTTCGCATGGAGCATGGAGGAAATGCCAGGAATAGATCCGTCTGTTGCATGTCATAATTTGGATATTAAAAAGAACGCAAGACCATTCAATCAAAGGATAAGGAAGATAGCAACAACATACCATCCTCAGATAGAAGCAAAGCTACAGAAAATGCTTGAAGCAGGAATAATAAGACCAGCGAAATACCCAGAGTGGATAGCAAACATGGTGGTGGTGCCAAAAAAAAATAATGGAATAAGGATTTGCATCGACTTCAGTGATTTAAACAAAGCATGCCCGAAGGACAGCTATTCATTGCCAGACATACCACAGCTGGTTGAGTCGGTAGCCGGGAATGACAGAGTATCATTGATGGATGGATACAAGGGTTACAATCAAATTCCATTAGCTGAAGAAGACCAAGAGCGTAGTGCTTTTTTCGCACCCAGAGGATTATATTGTTATACGAAAATGCCTTTCGGTTTGAAAAATGCAGGTGCGACATATCAAAGAATGGTGGAGAAGGTGTTCGCACAATGGATACATACCACATTAGAAGTCTATGTTGATGATATGCTGTTAAAAAGTAAGAAAGCTGAAGATCATGTAGACAACTTAAGGGAAATCTTTGAGCAGATGCGACAATTCAATATTAAGTTAAATCCTGAAAAATGCATTTTCGGAGTAGCATCGGAAAGTTTTTTATATTGTATCAAAGAAGGGCATAGAATTTGAACCAGAAAGGGTACAAGCGGTTCGAGAAATGCCGTCACCTGCGACTATAAAAGATGTATAAAAACTGAATGGATTGTTAACTTCGCTGGGGCGATTTATTTCGCGGTCATCAGACAAGTGCAAACACTTCTTTAATATTCTGAGAAAGGAACCAAGTTCAAGTGGACAGATGAATGCGACAAAGCACTGCAAAAAATAAAGAACCATCTAATGAATTTATCCATCCTACAAAAGGCGAAAAAATGAGAAGAATTACTGATATATATATAGCATCAACACCGCATGCACTAAGTGCCGTGGTACTACGTTTGGATGAAGGAGTGTAAAAGCCTATATACTACATAAGCAAAACTTACAATGCTGCGGAGAAAAATTATTCAAAGATAGAAAAGCTAATACTCGCACTGGTGTATGCAATGCAAAAGCTTCGTATATATTTTCAAGCTCACAAGATCAAAGTATTAACAAGAGTACCAATTGAGTCAATAATGAAAAATTCAAAAAGATCAGGAAGGATCGGAAGATGGAATGCACAGATAGGGAATTTTGAGATCAAATATGAAATATTATCTTCCCCAAAGTCGCAGGTGATTGCATATTTCTTGGCGGAATTCCCTTTAAAAGATGATGAAGGTGTGGAAAAAATGATGGATATAGATGAAGAGCATGGGAACCCTAAGGACTTGTTGATAGACAACACTAGATGGGAGATACTGGTGGATGGATCATCAAATGGAGAGGGTAATGGAATTAGAATAGTTTTCATCTCCCCAGCAGGAGCAAGGATGACATATTCATTTAGATTAGAATTCGCATCCACCAATAATGAAACTGAGTATGAAACAGTTGTGCACGCGTTACGTTTGGCCATTGAAATGAAAATAGAAGACGCGTGAATAACTAGTGACTCACAATTGGTTATTCTCCAAATAGAAGGGGTATATAGCACAAATGAGCCATCCTTGCAAAAGTACAAGAAGCTTGTCGGAGAGTTATCGACACAAATCCCAAAAATAAGTTGAAGACACATATCAAGGAAAGATAATCGTCTAGCAGACGCACTTGATTTTATTCCATATATGATGGTGGATCCAACTGCAAGATTTATAAATATACAAACGCTCTTTTCGCCCTCTATCAACGTGAAAGAGGAAGAAGAGGCAGATGTGATGATGGTAGAAGGCATAGAATAAGATCAGGCGAACAAAGACGCAGACTGGAGAACCCCACTTCATTTGTACCTAGAGAAAGAAGAAGTCATGAGAAATAGGTTGGAGGCACACAAGTTAAATAGTAGAGCAACCAATTATGAATTAAGAAATGGTGTTCTTTACCGAAGATCATTCCTTGGGCCATCATTAAGGTGATTAACACGAAAAGAAGGAATAGAGATATTGAAGCATTACATTATGGTGTAGTGGAGGAAGGTCTTTAGCATACAGAACAAAAATACAAGGGTACTATTGGCCCTATATGCATGAAGATGCGAAAGAAGTATCCAGGAGGTGCGAAGAATGCCAACGTCATGGAAAGAAGATACACACACCAGGTGCGAAATTAAACTCATCAACAAGTGAATGGCCATTTGGAAAATGGGGGATAGACATTGTGGGTCCATTCATACCGAGAACAGGGAAAAAAAGATATTTAATAGTAGCGACAGACTACTTTACAAAGTGGGAAGAAGTGAAAGAGGTGCAGCACATTCGAGATAAAGATGTTTTCAGATTCATATATGAGAATATCATTTGCAGATTCAGAATCACAGCACAACTGGTTTCTAATAATGGAAAACAATTTGAAGGAGAAAATATAGAAATGTTACTTAATGTGTTCAAAATCCAAAGCGGGAAGTCCACTCCATTGTATCCACAAAGCAACTGTCAAGTTGAGGAAACCAATAAGACAATTGCAGATATATTGAAAAAGAAAATGGAAGGATATAATAAAGGATGGTGCGAACAAGTACACAATGCAGTATGGGCATACAGAACAACTAGAAGGGAGGCTACAAGAATGTCACCTTTTTGCCTGACATATGGAGTTGAAGCGGTATTTCCAACTGAGGTTATAATTCCTACAACTAAGCGAGAAGCATGGGAAAATAATTTAAGTGCCGATTTAATCCTAATAAAACTGGATGATCTAGAAGAGCAAAGAGAAGTTGCTTTGCGACATATAGAAAATTACCATCAGAGGATAGCTCGAGAATATAACAAGCGCGTAAAAATAAGAGACTTTCATCCAGGAGAATTGGTGCTGCGAGAGATACCGCCTTATCAGAGAGGAAGTGATGGAAAGATGGAGAAAAGGTGGGATGGACCCTACATAATTAAGAGAATAATTGGAAATGGAGCTATGAATTGATGGATCCTGAGGGAAAGAACACATGTCGAAAATTGGAACGTCCATGGAACAGATTATATCTGAAGAAATATTATCCATAGATCATGTGATGATGATCGCATCTATCATTGTTAGATCATGCGATGATGATCGCAATGTTTTGCATCTTCATTGTTAGATCATTCTCATTTGTTAGATTTTCAATCTGGTCAAGCGAATACGAGTGTTCATTGTTTAGTTGAATTATCTGGTTCTGTAACTTCTCATTGTCAGAGCAAGCATCTTCAGCAGCAAATTGAAACTCATACAACTCCATAATGCGTTTCTGATTTAAATCTTAACGTGCATGCGAAGAAATTCAAAAAACATGGATAGGAAAAGCAGATTACAGTAAGAAAAAGGTAAAAAGAAGGGCACCTCTTAGGTCCTGATTCTTCTTACGAAGATCATCAGATTCAAGAGTTGCGGTCTGGAGCTCTCCTTTCAATTTGTTAATTTCATTTCTTAGGATGGTGTTCTGATGAGAGAGTTCCATTATGGAATTACGAGATTAGAAATAGCCTTCAGCTAAAATCATGCGACGACGAGCTTCCTAAAAGGGGAATAAAAAATAAGAGTAAGTATGAAGTAGTACAATGAGAATAAAAAGATGTGCGAAAAAGTGATTACCGGGACATCAAGAAGGATATGCACGCTTGGATCGATTTCAGAGAGATTTCGCTTCTGTTTGGTTTATTTGGTGGAGAATCGCACACCAATTTCTTCAGAGCGCTACAAATGCGAAGCTTAAAAGGGTCGTCAGAGGATGAGAGAGCAGGGCCTATAAGATCAGATAAAACTTGAGAGGTGGAACTCATCTCTTCCAAAATCTCCTAATCAATAGAAAGGGACTATAATGAAAGAGGAGTAAATTTAGAGGAAGGGGAGGTAGAGTACGTTAATGTAGAGGGGGCATTGCCCATTACTGGAGGAGAAGTAATCTTCGCAGAGGCAGGATCCATAACATTCTCCATCAATGCGGGAATATCCGCAGAGGCAGGAGCAATAACATTTTCCATAGGTGCGGGGATATTCGCGAGCAAAGGAACATTGACGAAGGTAGAAATAGTGTGGACCACTTTTGGTGCGGTTACTATCGGAGAAAAGGGAATGTCCTTCGCTAATTGATCAGTAGGAGCATTCTCCTTGAAAAAGCGGGGGTCTACCAATACCACCCAATATTTCACTTAGCAATCTGTATGGACAAACCAATTTTGCTTCGATTGTGTCTTGTGTAGTTACATAAGATCTAAGCAATTGAAAAACTCTCTAACTAGTTCATTTGAGTCATTTGAACTAGTTATAGTGAAGAAGAATAAGGTTGATATGAGAGTAATCATATGGCTAACCATTTGGTTGACTTCCAACAAATGTTAATGTTTGGGTACAGTTCATAAACCCAAAATTGGACATTTCAATTGTGTGTGACAAGATAAGTTTTCGATCTAACGGTTGAGAAATATTAGCTTGAATCTAATCAGGTTTTCATCTAACGGTGAATATTGAATACTTTGTTACTAAGCTAACATTGACTGCAAACCCTGATTTGAAAGTGTATATAAGGGAGAACTCTAGCAAATGGGAAACTTAATCCCAACACATTATGTGTGATACTAGTTGTGCTAACCTAGAGTCGATTCTCCTTTAACCTTTGGTTTCTTCTTCTAAACCAGGTTAACGACTTAAAGACTTCATTGGGATTGTGAAGCCAGACCGATACTACTTTTATCGTAGTTGTGTGATCTGATCTTGCATATTCTATCGTACGAGTACAATTGAAATAATTGGCTTAAGATTTTATATCTCCGATAGGAAAGATAAAAATTAATCACAAACAAACTTCGTCTCATCGTTTGTGATTCCGCGATATCTTTTTTCGCTGCGTCGATTAAGATTATTGTGAGGTGATTGATAATACTAAGCTGTTCTTCGGGAATATAAGTCTGGTATTATTGATTGGTTCCTGTTCACCTTGATTTATCAAAAGACGGAACAAAACTCGGAGGTATATTCGTGAGAGACGGATTTATCTATTATCGGTTCATGAACTTTATAGCCACGGTTTACAAAAGCATTCCTTAGTTTAAATAAACATGAGTTCAAGAATAACCGGTTTTAGATATAACCTGATCAAGTTTGCGGACTGGGTTCGCGGACTTAAGCTCATAGAAGGAGTTCACAAACTCCAGTAGAAATTCTCGGGTCGAGAACTTCCGCCAGTTCGCGGACTTGGCTCACGCCACTTCCATTACTCTTGATCAACAAAGTTCGCAAACTTTAGTTCAAGGAATAAGGACTTATACATATATGTGTTTCCACAACAATGCTTATATCCTACCAATGGTTATGTAATCTAAACTCTCATTTCAATCATTGAAACATTCTCAGAGGACGGATATAGCCGTTATTCACAGACCATTTTTCCTCAGAGCAATTTTCAAAGTGATTGAAACATAACATGACTTTCGTCACTAGGTAAAGATGAATTCGGCTAAATCTAAAGCTTACCAACATATATTTCGAGAAATAGATAGGCGAGATAAACTCGGCTCGAAATAGCAAATGTGCATAATGAAAGTCTATATATCAAAACGACTTTTGTCTCAAGAGTAGGAGATAGAATAGATATACTTTTGAGTGACAAAAATATACAAACCTTTGATGAGGATCCATAGGAACAACAACAAAATTTAAAAATAAAACCTTGAAAGAGATTGATGGAGGAAATTAGAGAAGATAAAGATTTACAGAGAATTCACAGAGACAAGAAGGGAAGATGAAATCAAGAAGAAAAGATTATCTCTCCTCAAATTTGGTTAATAAATAGGTGAAAAAAATGACCGGTTAAATTCGAGCGTGCCGGTAAAAAGGGAGAAAAAGAAGAGAAATTATGGTAATTATAGAGTTCTGGGTCGATTGAGAAATTAGGATTCGGTTAAATTCGCGCGTGTCGGTAAAAAGGGAGAAAAGGAAGAGAAATTGTGGTGATTCCAGAGTTCTGGGTCGATTGAGAAATTAGGATTTGAATTTTTATTGTTGTGTTTTGAACTGACAGAGAAGTAGGATCTGAAATGAGATGTGCTGTTAGGAATGAAGATGAATTTTAACAAGAAATAAACGAATCTTCTAATGTTGAATCTGTGTGACATAGAAGATTATTGTGGAGAAAGAACTAAGTGGTATTGTTATTACAGAGCTGAAGAAAATTGAACTGAAGTTGAATCTGGTAGTGTTGCGGAGAAGATTGCAGGTTGTTGTGTTGGTTAGGGGTTTGTTGGAAGATATGAGAGACGGCATATGTGGCATCTGGGAGAAAGGTGTTGCTTCCACAAGGAAATGATGGTGGTAGATGGTGGACTGAATGGAATCAGATGGTTGAATATCAAATGGTGATAGTAGTCGACGGGAGATTTGTCTACGGACTGAACTGTGAGAAGTTGGGATTTGTGTATTGGCTGAGATGGCTGCAGTTAGTGATGGTAAACTGATGCTTGCAGCCATGAGTTTGATGGTTAATCTCCAGTGGCGAAGAAAAGCGGTCTTTGCCGATACCTAAGGTGGAGTTGGCTTGGTGTCTTGAATATACGAATGAAGATAATGATGCTGGTGGTGTTGTAAATATAAGATAGGTTGTGATGGATGGATTAGATGGTTAGATGGGTTATGATAAAAAGAAATTCAGAATTTTGTAAATATTAAGAAAGCTAAAGGGTTAGTACATTCCTTAATAATTTCATTTTATATAATTTTTTTAGTAATTACTAGACAGAAGGTAGGACTTAACCTAGTCAATTTAGGTCAACGTCTGGTCCAGGTACCAAGCCCTAACGTTGGACAAATATTAGACCAAAGCCTAGTATTGGTCTAAATCTAAGTACCAAACTCCAATTATCCCTTCATTTCAACTCTTGTAACCATATTGAAGATTCTATAAATGAATGTATGAATTTTAAGATGATTAATTGAATTGTTATTAAGATTTCATTAAGGGTGTGGTTGTAGGATTTCTTGCAACTACACAACCCATGTGCTATAGTCCATCAAGAATTTAAGAACATTCACACTCACCCATTATCACTGGCAGTAACAACATTGGAGACCATTTGTTCTTTGTACCTCTAGCGTTCATATCCGTATTGGATATCATCAGAAACCATCTGCTCTTCGTACTCCACTCTATGACCAGACATAACACAACGATCTTCAATGCATGATGACTATCAAAAACAACAGGTACTGAAGCGCATGAATCTTCCATGAAAGATAAGAAAGTTATTCTGTTTATGATTGATAAATTTGGGCTTCACTACTAATATTTCTTTAGAATCGGTTTATAGCTTCTTGTCACTCAAACTGGGCTAGTTATATAGAAAAGCAAAATGAGTTGGATTACTAAGAGATTTAGTAAGAGAACCGGTAATGGGATTTGGTAAAGGAGTCTGAAATTTTCAATAATATATATCAGTGCCAATTGTTATGTGGGGTTGATAAAAATGACTAAGTTGAATACATGAATAGATTCATCATTCAACCATCGAGAATCAATGGAAACATCAACTGGCCTCTCAAATTAGCACCCCCATAATCACAAAATGTTGCCATAAACTTATTTAGGATAATAGGTCATTCAACTATTTCGTATGGGTATTTTAGTAACATAAAATTGGTTAAAAAGACCAAAACAGAAAATTCTTGGGTGAAATGGACTCTTAGCTTTAGATACTGTTTATATAGCCAAAAATTAGAAAAATACTGTTCATTGAGCCAAAATGGATATTTGACCCAGAATATTTTTTAGTTATTAACCTGAAGAGACAATTATGTCCCTATCTTCTACAGAATTAATTTGCTCTGTTTTACGAGTTAATTGCAAGCAAAACAGAGTACTGAAACAGAGCAAAAAACAGAGCACTGAAACAGAGCACCTATATCTTCTCAGAATTTCAACTCGCCGTTCTCCGATTCCGGACGAATTCTGCTTGTTTTCTGGTTCATTTCCAGCCATATCTCAGGCCATTTTCCTGGTCCTTTAATGCACTTTAATTCAGTCATGTACAGCCCCTAACATTCATCTATTCAGCACTTCCAGTACTCCTGTAGTTCAATCAACCAACAACCTGTACTTCATTGCAGTATCATCTTACTTTCAGGCCAACTACTGTCACCAGTAGGAACCTGAACTCATAGTTTTTGTAGCTTCATTTGCAGCTGCATATTGAGCTACACAGTACCCATATTAGCTGCTTCTTGTTCCTGTGACTCGTACAAGCTCAATGAGCTCATTTCTTCCTTCATTATTGCAGCACCATCCTTTGCAGCTCCTTGCGTTCCTTCCAACTTCAACAACACAAATCCTTTCTGCAAAATCACACCTTCATTGGACCCAAGAAACTCAACTGCAACCACAGCTTCAATCCATTTCCATCTGCTTCACTTGTATTTTTAATTCAACAGCCTCAGTTCCACTAACCTGCATCTGTGGCAAATCACCAACGCCTCGCAACCCATGACTATCATCTATTAAGTTTAGCCTGCAATACCTCGTCCACCGGCACCAGTTACCACTGCAATTCAGCTCAATTCAGATCCTTGTTCGTCCCGACTTGCTCATTCACTGCAATCATTCCCTGTAATTTCATACATACTACAGCACCAACCACTTCTCCTTAAAATGCCAACTGCCATTCACCAACTCTATTGCAGTAAACTCCACCATCTTCCCATGGCAGTGACCACCAACACAACCAGAAACCCATTGCAGCATAGTGCAGTTGCAAACACAAAATCCTCAATCTGCGCCGTTAACCTGCAGTCCGAGTCCTAGCCACTGTCAACCACCAATACTGACTCATCCTGCAATTGCAACCTAGCATTCATCTAAAATCCTGCTTCAGAGCTGAGCGTCGACTTCATCTTTGTAACTCCTTTCATTTTTCTCTTCCACTGCACCTGCATTTCAAATTAGCTTCATCATGACTGTAACTACCACTACCATTTCATTAACAGAATCCTCATCTTAATCTCTCACAACTTCAACCACCAGAACCAGTTGTTCTCTTTTCCATCTCAGTTTTGTTGACTGCACTCCTGGGACAGGTTCCTGTGAGTTCAACTTCCATTCCACAGCAGCAACATCTTCCAGCTGATTGTAACTCCAATCACAGACCCATCTCTTTCACGTTCGCTAGCTTGAATTCGAACAACATCAGCTTCATATTCAATTCCATCTGACCAGCTGCAACGAACCCAATTCCAACAGCAGCAACCCATTAAATCTTCATCTCAGGCTCATTCAATCTCCAATCCTTGCTAACCAACACAATTCCATGGCACAACCAACCCTTGACTGCAATTCAGATTTGAACCGAAACCCATTTGAATCCATGCCCTAATTGCAGCACAAACTCTATTTCAAACTCATCTCGTCACTATCTACTAACATCACATCTTCATCTGAGTTTGAGACGGCATCAGTAAACCCTCTTTGTTTTAATAAAACCAAGCCTTGTTTAGTTTTTATTTTATAAAAAAAATATACAGCCACAAACATTAGCAGATAATGAAACATGGATGAAACCAGGCTCATCCAATGGCAACACATGATGAAACCAATTTCATCCAGTAATAACATATGACATACAAAGGTTTCATCCATGAAAACACAAGATGAAACCAGTTTCATCTAGTGGTAACCAACAAAACACCATGTTTCATCCAGTGGAAATACATGATGAAACTAGTTTCATCCAGTGACAACACAAGATGAAACCAGTTTCATCTAGCTAATAAACAAAAAGCTATATTGTCATCCAATGGAATCAGTTTCATCTCAATTTAAAATAGAAATTAAACCCAACCTAAAAAACAATGAAAATAGTTTCATCCTAGTTAAAAATGTGTGAAACCAAATTCAACATAGTCTAAACACACAATGAAACCAGTTTCATCCGAGTTAAAATGGGTGAAGCCAAATTAAACCCAATTTAAGACACTATGAAATCAGTTTCATCTCAGTTTAAAATAGAAATTAAACCCAACCTAAAACACAATGAAACTAGTTTCATCCTAGTTAAAAATCTGTTAAGCATTTGTAATGTCGATAATACTAATCCAAGAAAGAAATAACCACACATACAAAATCGAAGAACCCCCAATTTCATTTAGACACTACAATTCAATTCAACAAACCCTGTCGAATGAATTGAATCCCTTAATTAACCACAAAATCAGTAACAACAACTCCATAATCGAAGTACCAATTTCATAAAGAAAAAAACAAATCCAAATTAAAAACACACAGACAAGGAACAGATTAGAAGGAACGAGAAAAAAAGGTTTATAACCCTAAGTTTTATGTTCCATGAATCAATCAGTAACTTTGAAGGAAGATATGAATGTTCGAACGCTGGAAAGAAAACCCTAGATTGAAAATAGTAAGTAAATTACACGTCGAAGAAGAAGAAGAACCATCGACAAATTTTAGGGATTATAGAATTCTTCTTGGATGATGATGGCGGTGGTGATGTCGATGATGGTTTCGGGGAAACATGATATAGTCAAATGTGGTGGAAATGATGATGGTGGTGTCGATAATGGAGAAATTTGATGTTCCGCGGTGGTGATGGCGGCGATGGAGAACGAGAGCTGGTTTTTGATTTCAGATCTGTTTTATGTTCAGGGTGACGAAGAAGACGAAAGAAGAAATGGGATTTCTGATGTCAAGTAATGTGATATGAAGGGCAGTAACGTAAACTCCTTATTTAAAGATTCCTCTGTCTATTTGACCTAGGTTGAATCCTAACTGTCTTTTTGGCCCAGAAAACTTGCACTTTTGGCTATATAGCCCATTTTCTGTTTTAGTAAGGGAAAGGATCGGGTGACAGACTTAGATTTACATAGTTTCCCACAAACTCTTACAGCCACCAGATTTCATAACTATAGACGGCTATGATTTAAAAATTAAAATCGCGGGTTACTTTATTAGTTGGGTCGACCCGGTTTGATAGTTGAAACTGTATTTATTTTCTCTCTCTTCTGCGGATTGATATTTACTCGACCTCCTCTGTCAGTATTCATCTTCTTCCACTTTTCTACAACAAAAGAAACTTTAAACTTAGTT
This sequence comes from Papaver somniferum, assembly GCF_003573695.1. Taxonomy (NCBI): domain Eukaryota; kingdom Viridiplantae; phylum Streptophyta; class Magnoliopsida; order Ranunculales; family Papaveraceae; genus Papaver; species Papaver somniferum. Next base: position 10,854,475 of record NW_020631041.1, read on the forward strand.
CCCGTCAATCAATTGGATCTTTAAAACTTTTTAGTGATCCTCTTTTTCATAAGTAAGCCAAATATTTCTGTTTTGTACAAACTTTTTAACTAATTCATTTTTAGGTATTTATGGGTGAACAATTATCGATGCCAACTCTTACTTCCTATATTAAAGTTAGCTTATTATCTTAGTATTTGATTTCCTTACATATTTAGTATTCAGTTTCCTAGTTTACAAGTTTCCTTAGTTAGTTTGCTTGCTTATCAAGTTTATTCAGCTATATATAGCTCGATCCTAAGCTTGTAACAAATAAGTTATCAATATTAATAAGTTTGTTTAATTTAATTCTCAAAGGCAGAGGCTGCTCGCCCCAGATCAAAGGGATTTGTCCCTATTTTGAGTTCTTTGCAGTTTTATTTTAGTTCTCTTCTTCTTTTACGTTAGAACACAACCCTGTGAAGACTTTCTTCACAACTTTTTCTCCTGTGAAGACTATCTTCACAGCTTTTCCAGTGCTTAAAGGTTTAGAACTCTAACACCTAGTATCAGAGCCGGGTTTCGATCCTGGGACCTGTGGGTTATGGGCCCACCACGCTTCCGCTGCGTGAGTTGTCCTACAGAGATTAATTTTTTGGTAATTGAAGGCACATGAAGAGCATTTTTCAGTAATATCTGAGATGATGGAGAAGATATGGTGATATCACCAGTCCCTGTAATAGGCAAAAGTCGACCATTGCCTACAAGGACTTTATCATTACCGTTATAATTAGTACGATTGGTCATTTGAGAGGCATCAGAAGTCATGTGCGCAGAAGCTGCAGTGTCAGCAAACTAGTATTTACATGGACTGCAGTTGCATTGCTGAAAAATCTTGAGGTAAGTCAATGGTATGAGCTTGCGTAAGGCGATTGCAAGTTTGAGCTGTATGACCCACATTGCCACACCATTGGCACACAACAGATGAGGGTGGTGGACCAAGGACTGAGGGAGCATTGTAGCCACGACCAGTTCCATAAGAACGACCAGTAGGACCATTAGAGTAGTTATTGTTGAATGGAGAAGCACCATTGTTTCCACGACCATGAGAACTGGACCAGTTTTTGTTGAAGTTACCATTGTTCCAGCCGCCATTATTCCAGTTTCCACGACCATTGGTCCAATTTGGACAAATATTATTATTCCAGTCTGCACGGCCACGACCATTACCAGGAGTGTTCCAATTTCCACGACCATTAGAGGAGCCACGACCACGATTTGAAGGTTGACCACGACCAGTAGATGGAGAACCAGCAAAGAAGGCGGCCGAGTTTTGCAAGTCAGATGCCGAAGTCTAGAGACTTTGAAGATATTGTAGATGAGACTCATGATGAAGAAGAAGAGCATGAAGTTCGGTAAAAGTTGGTAGAGAGGTGTGAGCAATAACAACCGTGTAAATACTTGTCCAATCAGCACCCAATCCACGTAAGGTTGTGGAGACAAGTTCAAGATCAGATACAGGTTGTAGAACAACAGCTAAGGAGTCAGAGATTTCCTTGATCTTGAGAATATACTCAGAAATAGAAGAATTACCTTTTTGAATGGTTGATAAGTTTGCTTTGAGTTGTAGAATTCTGGATGGATTGATGGTAGCATAGGTAGAGCGAAGATATTTCCATACTGCACAAGAATTGCCTCGTCGAGCACATTCAGATTTCATAGGTTCGGTTAGAGAACAGTTGATCGAAGACATGATGGTTTGGTCGATGACTTCCCATTCTTCATACGCTGGATTAGGAGTCTTCTCTTCACTTACTTTGTCAACAAGTTCTGGAGTTGATATTTCATATGTATCATCAAGATACTTATAAGGACGGTGAAATTTCAGAATGGGTGTTATTTGAGATTCCTAGAGAAGATAATTTGTGCCGTCTAAGATAACTATTTTGGTTGAAGAAGGGAGAAACGATGAGGTCATGAAATAACCAACACTGATTGATTGAGAGGCAGCAAGAGTTGGAGATCCTATGTGTGACATGATTGAAACGGTAGAGGAGTCTTGAGTTGAAGCAGTTGACATGGTGAAATAGAAGAAGAAGAAAGAAAGAAAGAAAGAAAGAAAAGAAGAGCAGGCTAGGGTTTTGAAGAAAATAAAATTTTGAGACTAGGGTTTCTGAAAGATCGTTCTGGCTCTTGGTACCATGAACAATTATGGAAGATCTCAGTTAACCATCTTAGGTTATTGAGGCATGTATTTATATTAAGCTATATGTATATAAGTTACAATGGACTCTAATATATGGATCCAACATATACATGGACTTATATACAGACGTTATATGGACATATATTCTACAATGGGGTTTTGGTATGGGATTAGGATCAGGGGATTTATTATGTTGAGAGTAGTATTGTCTTAGCAACAATCTGATTCTTTAGTATCAACATGTAATTGCTCTTAATTTCCAATCGAGTAGTTTATTACAGTTACATTTATTAAATTTATTTACTGGTTTTTCCCATCTCTGTGTTATTCTGTTTTTGAATTTAATTTAGGTCTTCCATGAATTGGTGAAATTTGGGTGATTGTGGGTTACTATGTACTGAATTATTAAGTCTGCATTTGTGCGATGACTAATGTGGATGAAAAGATAGAACCGACATTTAAGAAAGTTCCAGAAATTGACATGGTTAAACTTGGGCATGAATAGTTTTAAAAAATCAACATAAACCCTAAAAAGTATGAGGATCTGTTTATAATTAAAAGATACAAGGATTTGAATTGCAGAACAGTTAATGGAGACTGATTATGTTTTTGCCGGTGGAAGAAGAACCACGGGAAAGAAAAAAGCTCTGGCAGAGTAGAAGAGAGAAGATGACGGACATGTATCTTCTAACTAAAAAAAAACGGGTCACGGATAAAAATCCGCATGTTTTTTGTTTAAATCTTGGCCATCCATGATAGCAAGATCCAATGGTTGTACGAATTCCCTATTGCATCAAGAGCATGTTCTACGACCAGACTCTAATATGATAAAAACGTACGACCCTTTTACAAAATATCTCCCAAAAATTTGTTACCCTTAACACAAGTTCATTTTTAAGAGTTAAGAAGTCTTAGCTAGTAACTCTATGCAAATGGTTCATATTTTTATGGTCATACTGAGTACTATCTCGAATTTGAAATCAATGATTAACGATGCATTTATGGAAAGACAGTGACTAAATACCACCTACACTTCCATTAAATACAACTGGTATTCTACTTTTGGAATTTTCATTTACTTTGTTTTAAAAATGACTAATTACAACCCAACAAAAGAAGTCAAACCTATTATATAACCTAAAAAAAGCTAACCAAAAAAAAACTTCACCGTTTTTATTAACGATATGATAATACTGATCTTTCCTTGCTTGTTCCCTAAACCATATCTGACTACAATGCAAGCAAAGAAAAGAAAGAAAGAATGGAAAAAACATACTCACCTCTCTACTTCTCTATGATCGATTGATCTTTCATGTATAATACTTGTGAAATATATTGTCCATGTTCTTATATGCATTACAATGATCACTACAAGAAAATTTACCTATTGCTATAGCTGATAGACATATTTTTGTGTCTAATTTGTCCTCAATGTCCGTATTGTTGGAACTCTATTTTTGTACTAATACTGTGTTTTTATGTATTTTTAGGAAATAAACATTTTTGGAAAATTCGGCTCGAAAAGTTGATTTTGGCACCCCCGGAGGACAAGTGTTATTCGGACTCTCGCTTTTGGATAAGGGGTAACCTAATTACTAAAGGGCACCCCCAGGTCACCCCCAAGGCAGCTTCTATTCGCACACCAGTTCTGGTTAGGGGGAGGACATCTTCTTCCCAAATTCAAAAACCAAAAATTGGCGGGAAAAATTGTTCTTGAACTGCCGTGACTAGGGTTGAGGATTTCAAGGTGTTCCAGTGAGATTCAGTGGCCCAAATTAAATGGGTTTGTTCCTAGGGTCTAGATAGAGCTGGTATGGGTGTTGGATTCGGTCAAAATTGGTTAGATAACCGGTGGTAATCAAATCAGGGAAGATATTCTAAAATAGGAAAAATATTCTATTCTTGGAATTCTTGGATGGAAGAGACGTGCATGGGTTGATTTTATTGGCTGGAAACAATCCCTACAGCTCAAGGATGACGCGTGAGAAGATATAAAACATGGAACAATCCGTAACAAATCAGAGAATTAAAGAAAAAAAATATCGGGAATATTTTCATTCACTGCCGAGTAATGGGAAGATTTTTTGGATTAATGAGAAGTTATTCTTGGTCCAAAGGTGTATAAATATAACTCTTGGGTTAGCATAGAAGGTTGTCGAGAGTTTGGGGTCGAGAGGAGGTCCAGAGAAGCAGAAATCAAGAGTTGATGAAACTCTGTTGCTGCTGCTGCTGATGATGAAGAATACCAAGAACACGAAGAACGGACCTGCTACAACAGTCGTTTTTCTACAGTAGTAATGACTCACACCTGTGGGTCGTACATCAGGCAGTCTTATTTCCACAGCGTTTGCGACACAGCGGCAGCAGTCTTATTTGTCACTGAGGGTCGTAGTTCTCTGGTTTTATTGTATTTCTCATATTCTCATCATTTGTAAACCATTTTTGAGCCATAATAAATTATTCTGAGAGCATTTTTACTATGATGAAATAAACCCCAACACTGGGACGACGGAGGAGGCCGAGCTTCATACATAGGTAATTTTATTATTCTTTTTAAGACTTTTGCATTAAAAATTAATTGAAATATGATTTGATTAAATTGGGTGTTATTTGATTAGATGGGTCATGTTTAGCTTAGGTGATTTGATGTTCCATGCTTAACATTTACAACCAATGTTTTGAGAATCGACTTTGGCAAAATAAGAGTCCATATATGTTTTGAGCGATTATTGTTGAGAATAAATCATTGAGCCTTATGTTATGAAGATTGGCCGAATCATTAGTCCCAGTACCTCTCTACCAATTTGTCAATATTTTTGTATCTAATTTTTATAAATCTAAAAATCCTTCACCTTCACAAGTCTTAGAGTTCGAACCTTCATTACTACAACCCATCAAAAATCATTAATCAATAGCATACATTGTCACACCTTAAATATATATGTTTCAAAAGAGAACTTTTAGTCCCAATGGTTCTCAAGTGCAGCTAAAAGCTATAATTTACTGCTGCAAAATAAAACTTTTTCCATACAACTGTAGCAACAATATGAAAAGAGTGTGACAAAAAAGTATGATCTCTTGCTGCAGTCATAGATAGTGGATGCAGTAATAGACTTCTTGCTACATAGGTTATCGTGACACAACATGATTTATATGGGTTGATACCAACTCTACTAAGGGATGATACCAGTCCACATAGGACAAAAAGATCCTGACTATCCTGACCATTGGATCGATGGACTGGTATCAATCCCTAGTAGAGCTGGTATCAGCCTATATAAATCATGATGGATTATGCCATAACCATTGGCTGCTACGATTGGCTAATTTTCTTGTAGTGGATAATGACCAAAAAGCAACTTTGAATTACAGATATAAACTAAAACAAAAATATGATAATCATTAGACGAAATCATTAACCAGCATCATATAGTTTAAGAGGAAAACATTGAACCAAAAAGGTTTCAAAGCACATTTTTAGGATTATTCTTTTATGTTACTAAACTAATTTAGGTTTGGGAATTTTTTATTTGTTTAATCAATTGATGCTTTTAATCCTGTAGAACTCGGATGTTAAGACGAAGGATATTGATATTTTAGTTTCTTCTTAATTTTTTGGTGGAGAACATGAAGGGGTGATGGAGTGAGAATTTCCATATCGTACCGGTGATTTTTTCTCACTTGCGATCAGGAAAAGTTGAGATTATAGTCGGACCTGCTACAGCAGTCGTTTTTCTACAGTAGTAATGACTCACACCTGTGGATCGTACATCAGGCAGTCTTATTTCCACAGCGTTTGCGACACAGCGGCAGCAGTCTTATTTGTCACTGAGGGTCGTAGTTCTCTGGTTTTATTGTATTTCTCATATTCTCATCATTTGTAAACCATTTTTGAGCCGTAATAAATTATTCTGAGAGCATTTTTATTATAATGAGTTAAACCCCAACACTGGGACGACGGAGGAGGCCGAGCTTCATACATGGGTAATTTTATTAATTCTTTTTAAGACTTTTGCATTAAAAATTAATTGAAATATGATTTGATTAAATTGGGTGTTGTTTGATTAGATGGGTCATGCTTAGCTTAGGTGATTTGATGTTCCATGCTTAACATTTACAACCAATGTTTTGAGAATCGACTTTGGCAAAATAAGAGTCCATGTATGTTTTGAGCGATTATTGTTGAGAATAAATCATTGAGCCTTATGTTATGAAGATTGGCCGAATCATTAGTCCCAGTACCTCTCTACCAATTTGTCAATATTTTTGTATATAATTTTTATAAATCTAAAAATCCTTCACCTTCACAAGTCTTAGAGTTCGAACCTTCATTACTACAACCCATCAAAAATCATTAATCATTTTGGCGCCGCCGACGCGGATTTCTGCTTAGGTAGAATTTTTAGGTTTATTTTTTTTTTACTATTATTTGTTCCTTTTTACGTTTCTTTTTGTGTATTTGATTTACAGGTTCGAAGTGGAATACTAAGGACTTGGGAACAAAAAAGCTTAAAGCTAAAAGCTAAAAGAGAAGAAAAAAAAAAGACATAATTTTATTTTTATTTTTAGGATTTAATTTTTATTATTTTTTTTTGTATATAGCTTTTATTTATTTTTTTTAGAATTTGTAAATAGGCTTTATTTTTCATATTTTTTGTAATTTTTGGACTTTTTATTTGGACTTTATTCTGGACAATTGGACTTTATTTTTTTTAACCCTACGGAAGGGTATTATCAAAAAAATAATAATTATATAAACTGTGTGCAGGGAAGGACGACGATTATTATATCGTCTTGGCCCCTCGGGTTCGTACATGACATAGGAGTCGTGGCCCGAGTCGACTTCAACGGTTCATCCCCCGTCTGGTACGGGAGGTAAGTCCATCGAAATACTCGCGAATCTCCTGTAAGCGAGTTACTGTATTCCTTAAGGTGATTCATTGATTGAGGACGAATTTGGACTGTTTTTAAATTCCTAGTAAAGGGCAAGGCCTGGCCAATACAAGATAAGGGTTCGGATTTCATCACCGCTCCCTTCTTGCCCGCCTTAGGAAAACGAAACCTAACGCGAACCTAAGCTTAAAATTTGGAATAGAACGAGACCGATAGGGTAACGAGCTTAATAGGAAACTCGTTCGAAAAATATTGGTTGCTCTTTAAGCACACTCCAAAGTTCATGATGGTTTCTGTGAGTTGAATGCGTGACTGCGCCGCCTTGTGATAGCGGTGAGGCCTTGGGTATCAAAGTTCCACTGAGCTTCCCTCGCCTCAATTCAACTTACTTTGACTCAGATTGATTCCAGAGGGGTTTGCTCAAATTGCAACGAATTCCCTTTCGAAAGATAGAAGCTGGTCTAGAAACAATCTAAGTGGAGCCATCATGCTTTTTGTTTGCTAGAAATCTTTAGGTTTGTTTTGGTGGAGTCGAGTCGGCCTTGTTTGTGGTTGTGTAGAATTCCCTTGCAATTAAGAATGTCGAACTGGTATGATAGAAGCCAATACAATGAGTATCGACCTGAATTTGAATATGGACATCATCAGTTTTATGACCATGGTGGGAATAGTAGTTGGGAACGCCAACCTTTTCAAGGTTATGGTTCATACCATAGTGAGCCCAATTACTATCCACACACGAATTGGTCTTACGAGCAAGAAAATCAGGAATATTATAGTACTAGTCATGCGTTTTTGGAAAATTACTTAAAAACTAGTCCTGATTATGACATTTCTAAACCTGTTCAATCTCTAGAAGAAACCTACCAACAAATTCGAAGGGAGTATGAACGTGCAGTTAGTTCAAGAGAAGAGAGTACACAACGGTATAAGATATTCAATGAGACTTGTGAACGTATAAGTGTTACGCTCAGAGAAATTCACGCACGTTTAGAGGCAGAAAATGAACAGTTAACTAATGCTGCTCGAAATAATCTAAATTTCCAAAATAGTGTTTCCAATTCTACCCTTTATATCAATAGTGAATATTTTCCCAATCTAGAGACGAGGTTAGAATAAAAGACACTACTTATTTAGATAAGGTTCAATCATCTTTGTACTATTATGATGATGAGGATAGTAGTAATGAAGAATCTGAAATATGTAGGCATAGTGATCAGGAATCTATTAATCCAATTGAGCTTTATAATGATTATATTATTCCTAGTTCAAATCCAAATAATTTTTATGATTATTCACCTATTCAAAAGGACGAGGATTTGATTAGGGATACCACCGTTTTAGACGATGTAGTTTTTCCTTTTGATTACGGAGCCGATAGTGGTTTAGAAGAACGGGTTCATTTCGAAAATACTGTTTTAGAGTCTGGCGACTTAGAAACAATAGTCTTGGAAGAAGAAGATAGACCCGTAGAGATGAGTAAAGATGCACTACCTGATAATAAATTAGAAGAATCAATTGACCATTTTCAAGAATCTAATGATCCAGAAATTAGGGAGATTGTAACTAGTCTATCTAGAGACACTAAAAACTCTAAGTTTGGGGGTGATTATCACCTTCATAGTGCCTTACCTTTAACTCTCAGAAAGTCCCTTCACTTAGGACTTGATATCTCTGCCTCGACAATTTTACAAGATTACCTTCATACTCGTTTTCCCGAACCTAATGATATCCAGGAAGAAGTTCAGTCGTTAGAAACCCATCCTCTAGTTGATGTGGTTTGCCCAGGCTATGATCCCCAGATTGACTTTGTTTTCCCACCAAATAGTTTTCTTCCAACTGTGGGAACGTTTATATTCCAAATGTGTCGAATATTAACTTGTGAGACTAAACCTAAATGCCTTAGGAATTTAGAATCGACACATTTGCTTAAGAATGACCACTATTCTCACTGTGGTCAATTTTGTAAGTCATATCTGATTGACTTAGAGGATCCGCAATTATTTAGGTTATTACTTTGTGATTCCAAGTTCTTATTTGAGTTTTTCCAGACTCTATGACCTAATAATTTGGATCCAACCTATGAAGAAACGCAGCCAATGAAAATATTCTATTTAGACCCTTTCATAGAACCTGAACCGCAATTAGCGATAGTTTTCAGGAAACTAGGTAAGGGCATGCTTTTCTTGTCCATTTTCTTGGTTCACTGCAGTTTCCTATGGTCAGCTCTTTTTGGCTTTGAAGACCCACAGTTATTTCGACTGTTACTTTATGGTTCGAGTTGACCAATCCTTTTCTAAGCCTGGATGAAGACTTTAAACTTAGCACTTCTTGGGAGGTATCCCATGCTCATGCAACACGGTAATATCTTTCCTTAACTCTTTCGCTTCAAATGGTAACAGTTTCTCCTTGTTCATGCTTTTAGTTTCATCTTTAGAACATTGAGGACAATGTTAGATTTAAGTTTGGGGGTATGGGAGAAACTTTTTTTTTTAGTTGCAATAAATAAACTCCAGAGCCTAGAAACTTATGCGTATTGAGGTAGGCACTAACTAATCTAAGTGGATGGAAGCATGTTGGTTGTAGGAGTTGAGGAACCAATCTGATTATATGGAAACATCTAAAAGAGTCTATTCATAAAAGCACAGAGCTCAGGTGTTAGAAATAACATGATAGTTTCACCATATTTCGTTGAGTCCTTTTCACTTCTATTTTTATTTTTTATTTTTTCTTGTGTAAAACTATGTTTCTCTAAGTGATTAGGTGGGGCACACGATTCAAGTTGTTACCACTGCTAGGGTGAATTAGAGTGATTGAGTTACTATTAAAAAAAAAAAAGTTAAGACCGGACCAGTTAGACCAATCGGAATAAGTATTAACACTTGGATAGCAATATGCGTGTGTTCTCCCTGTTTCCGTCGCCTAAGCAAGCGTGGAATGCAGGACCCGTGGGAACTATCGTGTAATCTGCTGACAAAAAGCATGCGCTTGGATCAAAAAGATCTATTCATGCCGTTAAGTTAAAAAAAAATAAAATGGTTATTGTTCTGTGTAGTCAACTGCTGGTTCCCTTGTATTTGCCAGTTTGTTGATCTAGATTTAAGTTATTGACCGCTGGTTCCCTTGTATATGCCAGCAGTGTTGATATTAGTCAGACCGGTATCTCAGTCCATTAGGATAGGTTCATTTTAGCAGTGGCCTTCAGACAGATATGTGAAACATTGATCATTTGGTCAACATCAACACCATCTATGTTTTTCTATTTCCATCTCTTAATCTTTCCATGTGATTAGTTTGACTCCGAATATGATGTCCATAGTGCAACTATCTGAGTAGAGCTCTGTCACTTATATATGAATTTTAGTATGCTTGAGTGCAAATTCGTGTACATCAATTGGAATTTCGCATCAGGGTACTTCCTCTTGTAGTCAATAAGTATGCCAACCAAGGAGATTCTTTAGTGCGTTCCAAGGTTCGTTGTAGATAGCTAGGGTCTGGAGTATTAAGGTTTTGTGGGTACACCTCTGGTAAACCCTCCGGAGACAACACTCCTCCACTAGGGCCACCTAGTGGTTTAACGGCTTGCTGCACGTGCTAAGTGTAGTCATTATACTTTCTAGATTAGATTTGCTCGAGGACTAGCAAATAATAAGTTTGGGGGTATTTGATAGACACATTTTTGTGTCTAATTTGTCCTCAATGTCCGTATTGTTGGAACTCTATTTTTGTACTAATATTGTGTTTTTATGTATTTTTAGGAAATAAACATTTTTGGAAAATTCGGCTCGAAAAGTTGATTTTGGCACCCCCGGAGGACAAGTGTTATTCGGACTCTCGCTTTTGGATAAGGGGTAACCTAATTACTAAGGGGCACCCCAGGTCACCCCCAAGGCAGCTTCTATTCGCACCCCAGTTCTGGTTAGGGGGAGGACATCTTCTTCCCAAATTCAAAAACCAAAAATTTGCGGGAAAAATTGTTCTTGAACTGCCGTGACTAGGGTTGAGGATTTCAAGGTGTTCCAGTGAGATTCAACGGCCCAAATTAAATGGGTTTGTTCCTAGGGCCTAGATAGAGCTGGTATGGGTGTTGGATTCGGTCAAAATTGGTTAGATAACCGGTGGTAATCAAATCAGGGAAGATATTCTAAAATAGGAAAAATATTCTATTCTTGGAATTCTTGGATGTAAGAGACGTGCATGGGTTGATTTTATTGGCTGGAAACAATCCCTACAGCTCAAGGATGACGCGTTAGAAGATATAAAACATGGAACAATCCGTAACAAATCAGAGAATTAAAGAAAAAAAATATCGGGAATATTTTCATTCACTGCCGAGTAATGGGAAGATTTTTTGGATTAATGAGAAGTTATTCTTGGTCCAAAGGTGTATAAATATAACTCTTGGGTTAGCATAGAAGGTTGTCGAGAGTTTGGGGTCGAGAGGAGGTCCAGAGAAGCAGAAATCAAGAGTTGATGAAACTCTGTTGCTGTTGCTGCTGATGATGAAGAATACCAAGAACACGAAGAACGGACCTGCTACAGCAGTCGTTTTTCTACAGTAGTAATGACTCACACCTGTGGGTCGTACATCAGGCAGTCTTATTTCCACAGCGTTTGCGACACAGCGGCAGCAGTCTTATTTGTCACTGAGGGTCGTAGTTCTCTGGTTTTATTGTATTTCTCATATTCTCATCATTTGTAAACCATTTTTGAGCCATAATAAATTATTCTGAGAGCATTTTTACTATGATGAAATAAACCCCAACACTGGGACGACGGAGGAGGCCGAGCTTCATACATGGGTAATTTTATTAATTCTTTTTAAGACTTTTGCATTAAAAATTAATTGAAATATGATTTGATTAAATTGGGTGTTATTTGATTAGATGGGTCATGCTTAGCTTAGGTGATTTGATGTTCCATGCTTAACATTTACAACCAATGTTTTGAGAATCGACTTTGGCAAAATAAGAGTCCATATATGTTTTGAGCGATTATTGTTGAGAATAAACCATTGAGCCTTATGTTATGAAGATTGGCCGAATCATTAGTCCCAGTACCTCTCTACCAATTTGTCAATATTTTTGTATATAATTTTTATAAATCTAAAAATCCTTCACCTTCACAAGTCTTAGAGTTCGAACCTTCATTACTACAACCCATCAAAAATCATTAATCAATAGCATACATTGTCACACCTTAAATATATATGTTTCAAAAGAGAACTTTTAGTCCCAATGGTTCTCAAGTGCAGCTAAAAGTTATAATTTACTGCTGCAAAATAAAACTTTTTCCATACAACTGTAGCAACAATATGAAAAGAGTGTGACAAAAAAGTATGATCTCTTGCTGCAGTCATAGATAGTGGACGCAGTAATAGACTTCTTGCTACACAGGTTATCGTGACACAACATGATTTATATGGGTTGATACCAACTCTACTAAGGGATGATACCAGTCCACATAGGACAAAAAGATCCTGACTATCCTGACCATTGGATCGATGGACTGGTATCAACCCCTAGTAGAGCTGGTATCAGCCTATATAAATCATGATGGATTATGCCATAACCATTGGCTGCTACGATTGACTAATTTTCTTGTAGTGGATAATGACCAAAAAGCAACTTTGAATTACAGATATAAACTAAAACAAAAATATGATAATCATTAGACGAAATCATTAACCAGCATCATATAGTTTAAGAGGAAAACATTGAACCAAAAAGGTTTCAAAGCACATTTTTAGGATTATTCTTTTATGTTACTGAACTAATTTAGGTTTGGGAATTTTTTATTTGTTTAATCAATTGATGCTTTTAATCCTGTAGAACTCGGATGTTAAGACGAAGGATATTGATATTTTAGTTTCTTCTTAATTTTTTGGTGGAGAACATGAAGGGGTGATGGAGTGAGAATTTCCATATCGTACCGGTGATTTTTTCTCACTTGCGATCAGGAAAAGTTGAGATTATAGTCGGAAGGTATTGTGATTTTTTCTCACCCTCGATTATGAAAAGAAATTTTGAGATTAGATTTGAAATGAATATTAAGAAAGAACATATTAGCAAAATATTACAATTAAACCGGTCAACATGGTTTGGTTTGTATTTAAGAAAATTGTTAAAAGTAAGTTGGGTTACATTTGGCTAGTTACATATTTATGGGGGCGAGTATTGCATTTAACCTAATTGTGGGTTGTATTGAGTCACTACCTTTAAAAATAATTACTACATTTTTGTAAGAACAAATGAGAGTTATTCAGTAAGTTGTTCTTATGCAATAATCCAACAACAAGACATGCCACGTCCAATTTTAATAAGAAAAAAATTTGGGCCTAAACTGGCAACAAGTATTGGTTCTTAGCCCACCACCGCACCACATCCAGTCCACCATAACAAAAGTACAAATGACTGTGTGTTATTTAGTCTTTGGATACATACAATGAAAATTCAATGATTTCCATTGGATTTACTGTTTAGTCCAAAAAAACCGACCTGGGTTACTGGCTAGTCCACCGCACCACATTTTGTTATGTATTGCTGCTACATATTGACATGTATTATGTTATATATTGATATTAGGGTATCAACCAGGCCTTCGGCCTAGTCTCAACCTCTCGTACACCTTCGGGGTGTTGTTGTTTTAATTTTAGTCGTGTTTTCACCAAATACGGATTGGTGCAAGCCTTGGGATATTTTATGCTGGGAGTTTGTTTTTTCACCAAATACTAAAGTAACAAACTAATAAAATCATCCAATATAAATAAATATTAAAAATTACATGTACCATTACTTCTTTTAAAATTAAAAGAAGCATCAAATTCTACAATAATACTTCAGGATACACTACATTTTTTGTTACCGGATCTAAAGACACATTTGATTCATTTGGAAATAATAAAGTAATTCTCCTTGCAGCAGTACACCTGGACAATGCGACATATAGCTGACCATGACTAAATACTGGAGTACGTAAATCAATGATTTGGCCCGGCTATCAGCATGTCTGATCATTCTGGCTCGCGACGTCGAAATCCTTTCGTCTGGTGGATTATTTTCTAGATAACGTGCTTCCATAAAAATAAAGTTACTATCCTTGAATTGTTTCCTTCTAAAAAAGACGCATGTTCCTTCCAAATACCTTGTCCTTCATTAAATAATTGAAGAACAATAGAGGTGCACAATGACGTTAATTAAATGTACGGAATACATGGGTTACTTACAAATTGTTGTGGATGGTTTCAAAGTGGGCAAGGTATGTATCAGCTGGATTGGAATGAACTTTATTCAAGTATAGTTTGTACCCGCATTTTAAAATAGTTTCATTTTCACATTTCATTTTAACTAGAAGGTAAATAAACTTACGTTCTGCATTGAGTACTTGGCTCTGGGCGTCAAGTTTGGTTTCACGTCATTCTTATCATGCAAGACCAATACCATCCATTATGGCCAACAATTTTTCTATAGATAGCCTTGCTATATTGCTAATGAGGAACTTATAATCTGTCAAAGAGTTACTTGTTTCCAAAAATAAAAAGTTAAACAAACTATAAGACAGAAAAAGGAAAATCGAAATGGAAATCATAAATGACGGTAAACAGATACTCGAATTAAGTCAGTTTAGGACTGCAAACACATACTCGAATTAAGTTAGTTTAGTACTGCATGCTTTGCAAAGATAGAGATATAAGCAGTAGAGATCAAAAAAAGTCCTCATCGAGATTGAAGAGAACGAACAAAAGTGAAGAAAAAAGAGAGACATAAATTTCCATTCAGGTGACAACAGCTATAAATAACTACAGGAAGAGGTTGCAGAATTAAACAAATATAAAGTCCCACCACTGATATGGTGGGAAAAAACCACGAAGGTTCAAATGTTACAAACTTTTTAAGAAAATTACCAATTTCCATGTTTGGTACATTACATTCCGGACAATGGTAAATGACAATTAATGCAATCAAGCGAAATTAAATGAGGAAATAAATAACCAATTTGACACCAGAATTAAAAAGGATACTAAAAAAACATCCTTTGAGAACATTTGAGAACTACTAAATTAAGGCATTGAATTTAAAATTTAACTATGAATAAATTGTATCTAATTTATTAACAAAATAGAGAAATTTCATGACACGACTCTCACCTACACAATAAGTGAGGCAAAACAAAAGCGGATAAATATAACTGCAATTGCTATCTCTAAATCTCGCATAGACCGATGATGGATTTGTGAATGTGCCAGCCGATGAGTTCTCTAGAATGTGTGCGCCTACCAACATGCAGTGATATTGCAGCAGTATCGTCACCCTGTAGCATTTTTAGAAAATAAAAGAAACAATATTGATCGACCAACATACAGATAGAAAGACACCAAAGACAAAAATATACATAAACACAAAGAAAATAGAAAACCACTTAGTGTTGTTGCTTTCTTTGTAATTGATACTATTTCCTCCCTCCAATTTTCTTTGATGGATTACAACCAAACAATTCGCGCCATTGGTGTTTTAAGAGAATGATCCGAAGAGGGACACCAATAAATCCATTTCACATGGTAAGATCGAATTAGGAGTGATTGCAAAA
>NW_020631041.1:10870343-10878969 GCF_003573695.1 Papaver somniferum
AAAAAAAAAAAAAAAAAAAAGAGCAACATCAAAATAAAGAAGAGGAAGTTACCAAGTTTGAACAATATATTTACTTTGAACGAAGTGTACAAAAATACTTGGATTATGAAGTTTTGATGTTTGAAGTGGAAAAATTGAAAAAGTATGCTACTCTGGATGAAGAGGAGATCACTAGCCTCCGGGAGGCCACTAAAACACCCAGCGTTACATAGAGAAAGATTAGAAGGGAAGCAGAGACTATCAAGTTATGTACTAAGTCTCTCCAATTGCCTGCAACAATGTACAAAAATGTTTGGTATCCATACTCTTCCACTCATTTCCTTAGTTAAACATACATTAAATTGATGCTTACACATAATTGTTTGATATCTCTTTGAAGATCATGCAATAGTTACTGGAATAGTTATTGTGGGAGATCCATCTATAACCTTGGTCTGCATTTCATAAAAAGTTGGTCAAACAAATGGATAAAAAACATATAACTTACGGAATTTTGTAGGAGAAACCATTTACATGAATATTTTCTCTAAGTAAATGAGAATAACAACAACTAAACGGAATGCGAACATGAGGACCATAATCGTTTATAATCATTACCAACATTAGCCAAATCCACGGTTGGAGAACAATATTGAAAAAATTGTAAGGAAGAAAAATCTCACCTTTGAGACTCCACCAATTTAAGGAAGACCACCATATTTCTTTCTCAATTTTTCAACTTAATCAGCATAAAATGGGATTGATGATTACCTGAACATACTGTTCATTATTACAATAAACTTTAACATCATCATGGAACTTAATCAGCATATTTCTTTCTTCTATTCCGTTGTGGCATTGGTGGATTCCTCACTTTCACTCTCACCTGCAAAATTCACATCAACAAACCAACCTCAGTCTCGGCTAATGATGTCCAATATGATGCCAAAAACCCTCTCCTTCTACCTCTCTATATGGGCTATGGATTTTGCGAGACGATTTGTGGTAAAACTTAAGGTAAAGAGAGAAAGAAGCCACAAACCCTCTACTACGGACATTCAACAATGAAGAAGGCGAAAGAATTATTGAGCAGGAAAATATGTAGAGAGTTAAGTTTTTTTTTTGTTTCCATGAAACTGACTAATTACGGTTTCCACAGTTAGTGGGATATGATTCGTATCTAACCGCTAAAGATTTGTACACATGTCATAATTTTGAACAAATTTTAAGCGACAGCTCTCCACGTATTGAAACTGCAAAAACGGAACCACCAAGATTTGATTAGGTCGTGACACGTTTTGGTGTTAAAACTTTTTGTCATACCTGAAACTTTTTGACCCATTTTCCACCAAAAGATCTGATACCCCGTATCAAAAACGAACGACAGGATTTGTCTCAAGGAAAACTGACGGTGGATGTCCAAAAAGACCACTCTATTTTAGTTTATTGATGCAGTATGTTATGTATTGATACTACATATTGATATGTAGTATGTTATATATTGATATGTAGTATGTTATATATTGGTACTACATATTGATATGTAGTATGTTATGTATTGATACTACATATAAAAAAAATTGTTATGTATTGATACTACATATTTTACTACTAGTACTAGTTACTACTAGTATATTAGTTTAGTATAATAAAGTAGTTACATAATTTACTAGTAACAATAAGATATTTTTGTTACTACTAGTACTGTACATATTAATATGTAGTATCACCGTATTGATACTACTAGTATGTTACTACATACTACTCGTAACATTTACATGTGTTGATACTAATTAGACCTGGAAGGGTGTTTTAGGAATTTATAAAATACACTTTATAGTCTCCACGAAGTTTTTGGACTAGAGAGTAAATAATCTAGTCCAAAAAAATGTTTTTGGACTAGAGAGTAAATCTTTTCCACGGGTGGACTAGCCATTAACTGAGTCTACTATAACTGGACTAGCCAGTAATTCCTACATTCCCATTCCACTGGCTATGCACTAGATGGACACATCAACGTCCAAGTTGCATATGATGGATGATATCGGGAATATAGGATCAGACTAGTGGCCGGCCTGGCCTCTAATGTAGACTAGTAGAAACACATTAACTTGTAATAACTAGATTTTGTGCCGGGGCATTTTACCCATATTTTTGATTTGGTAAGGCTCTGCAACGGCCTCGCCTCGTCTCGTCGCACCCCAATTTGATGTGGAACAAACTAAATTAGCCCAAAATAAGGAGCTTAATTTGTTTAGGAGCAAAACAAATGGAAAATATACATATCCCCATTAATAAAATTATTTTTTATTTGGTGAAGCTTCACCTCGTCTGGCCCCGTGCCGATTTGATTTGGTATGGCTCGGCTACGCCTCGCCCCCTCGTCCAACCATATTTTTGATTTGGTAAAGCTTGGCTTTGGCTTCCA
Source organism: Papaver somniferum (assembly GCF_003573695.1). Classification (NCBI taxonomy): domain Eukaryota; kingdom Viridiplantae; phylum Streptophyta; class Magnoliopsida; order Ranunculales; family Papaveraceae; genus Papaver; species Papaver somniferum. The sequence continues at coordinate 10,872,751 of NW_020631041.1, forward strand.
CGCCTCGTCCAAATTTGATGTGGAACAAACTAAATTAGCTAAATTAGTCCAAAATAAGGTGCTTAATTTATTTAGGAACAAAAGAAATGATAATACCTGCTTGACTAAATTCACAACAAAAAAAAGCGATGAAAAATATACAGATCCCCATTAATAAAATCATGAAAAAGGTTCTAAATGGTGAAAAATATACAGATCCCCATTAATATACAAATACCTTCTTAATTTGATCAATGCTTAATTATTGTAACTACCGGATGAACCACACAAACACGATAAGAATGTAGTTGATTAAATATAATTTTTTAGAGTGATGGGTTAATATTCTGATGACATCCGATACTACACTAAGGAAAAGACCATAGAACCAAAATGTATCGGTATATTACATATTATCGTCATAGAATCAAAATGTATCCGCAATTATTAAATATAATCTTCATCCCATAGCCATGCTTCTCAGCGTCTTCCCGATCCTCTGTTATCTTCATAGAACAGAACTGTGGCCCGTACATCGAGCAGAAATGTGCAACTTTAGCACCATCAGCTGGTAGGATATCGTCATGGAAGCACATGGCAGCCATGGGATCCAACAACAAAGCGAACTGATTCATCCATCGAAACTCGAATCTTTCCTTGCTCAATGCATCATCCCAGGCTTGAGCACCTGGATGACCTTTAGCTAAATCGGCTGCTTGAGCAGCTATCTTGTATGTGATAACCCCAGCGATCACATAACAAATAAGTTTTAGACTCTTATTTGTAGATAGTGATAAAAGAGTTGTTTTAAGACTTGTAAAGGCAATAAATTTTAGACTTAATAAAAAATTAAAAACAAATAAAACTTATTACAAAATTAACTTCAAGATATTTGAAAATAACCAAGACACTGATTTCACTATTACACATGAATAAATTATGGTAAACAATCCAAAACTCTAATTATCTTTTAACACTCTTATTTCTTAATTCACAAATAATCTGGAAAATTATCAAAAATTAATTGTATCCCTAAGCATAGATTATCTAAACAAAGCATAACCTATCTAATTGAATCACAATTAATGAAGAAAATTTTTGCAAACAATTAAAAACTCTGCAAAAGCAGTGATTGAGTGAATTATAAACTATAAATTAGAGGAAATAAATGATTACCAATTATTCATGCGTAAATAGCTTCCTCACTGCCTTGGTTGTGGGAGAAATTAGCCTCTCATCATGTTGGAAACACGCTCAAAAGTTGATTTCATTTATGCTCAAAGATGGGTTTACAAATGATGAAAAGGGAGAAATATAATGAAAACCGGGTTTGTAACAGTTATATGTGTTACTGTTTCTCTAAGACCCACGGTTCTGTGTCGCTGTCACTGTTGCAGATAAGTCTGCCCTAGTATCGTTGTTACTGTGCAAATAAGTCTGCCGCTCCACTGTAGCATGAACGACGGTTCTCTGTGGGTCGTTGTTCTTCGTGTGTTCTTCACCAGCAGCAACAATGGAGTTCTCTGCAACTTTGATTTCTCGCCTCTGTTGTCTTCTAAAGTCTCCCTAACTATCCCAAGACTCTCCGTCCTCACTCTACTGATCCTCCACGACTCATATAGCCTCACTGCCCCCAAATATCCCCTCATAACTGCATATAAGTCTCCATTGATTGCGATTATTCTCAATTGCCAGTCACGGGAATAATTTTCTTTTACAGATCCTTCACGCGTTATTTTCTCTCTGGCATACTCCAAACACATTATTTCGCGTCCCAGCTGGAGTATAACTCTGTTAATACACATGTTATCTTCTAATATGCACAGAAAATCCCATGAATATCTCGTGTGAATATTTCTCCACTGTTTTGTATGTTGACACGATTTCTCTCTGTTTTTGAGAAACTAAAAGACTTACCATTCTTGTTATGGTAAAACATGATATTTCCACTTAAATTTCACGAGAATATCTCATGAAATCACTACCAAATTAACTCCGGAATATTACGCAGACACAAAGAATATTTTCCCGCCAGAAAGAATTTTTGAAATGATGAAGATGATGTCCCCCTAACCAAACTGGGGGTGCGAATAGCAGGTGCCCAACTGAGGTGCCCTTTATCCAAATTGAGGGTGCCTTTAGTACTTTTCTCCAGGAGTCCAAATAGCACTTTTTGAGCAACTTTTTCCACACAAGTGTATTTCTCCAAAAACACTTACAAACACACAACGCATCAAAATTAGTACAAAAATCGAGCACTAACAATAGAGACATTGAGTACAATTTAGACACAAAAATGTGTCTATCAAATACCCCCAAACTTATTATTTGCTAGTCCTCGAGCACAACTAATAAAACCGAGTTAATCTCGGGAGGGTTTACCAGAGGTGTACCCACAAAACCATTACTTCTAATTGGTCACAAGTATCCAAAGAGCTATGAGGACATACATATTCTCAACCTATCTCCAAGTAACTAGAATGCCAGAGAAATTAAAGGTGTCAGATCTAAAGCTGACTGAAGAAAAGGGGAGACACATCCGCAACACTGCTAGATAAAGAGATATCCGCTACACAGCTAGATAAACATTGTAAGATGCGTCCGCTGCTTTACAGATGGATAAGATTAAGAGAGAGATAAAGATGAGAGGGACATCTGCTACACAGCTGGATTAATTACGTGTGATGAGTTAAACCAGTGCTAGAAAGATCTTGTGCCAGATTGAAAGCGGACTAACAAAGCAACCAAATGTATCTTTCTTCAACTCTCTCATAGTGCTCAGTAGAAACAAAGTCTTATTCGGTCTTCAACTGTTGATGATAAACTATCGAACCTCATAGATCCTTGACAATTAACTCTTTTCTTCGATTTTTTCCTCGGCTTATAAATTTCTACTTCCCTTTGGCCTTATTGAACAAAACGTAACGATGATTTTTTTTCATTTTTCATTTCTTTCATTTTTTTTTTTCATTTTTTTTTTTGGAAACAAGAATTACAAGACAACAATTTACATGGCCATGAGAGAAGGAATTTCAAAACTTGGATCTTCGCAACATGTGATGTCTTGGTATCATGGATTCTAAAAACTTATATCATTTGCTCTTATAACTTCTACTTTAATTTTTGAATTATTCTTTTCTATTGTTGCTTCTAAACCTAAAACGTCTTCAACTTTCTTCATAGATTTTGATGTCGCTCCGCTTGTTGATGATGATAAGTTTCTACTGAGAGAGAGTCGCAATCCAGTAACTAAGACTACATTGTGAGGTTGCTTTGTCTTTCTGGTATTTCCTGACCTACTTGCCTTTCCATCATGTATGGTTAGGTCCATCACGGTTACCCTCTAAAAGGAACAAGTTCTCTCCTGAATTTCAAGGATCTCAATGTCTTTTTCTCTAATGTATCAAAAGGTTGTTATCCCTAACATTCCAATTTCTATCTTTTTGGTGAGAAACAATATGTAAACTTAGCTAACCGGATACCATGTGATGCTAGAAGTTTCAAAAGTGCAACTAAAAAGTTCTTCCCCACCCCCAAACTTAAATCTAACATTGTCCTCGATGTTCTAAAGATAAAATTAAAAGCATGAACAAGGAGTAACTGTTACCACTTGAAGAAAAAGAGTTAAGGAAAGATATTACCATGTTGCATGAGCATGAGTTACCTCCCAAGAAGTGCTAAGTTTAAAGTCTTCAGCCAGACTTAGGAAAGGATTAGTCAACTCGAACCGTATAACAGTAGCCGGAATAACTGTGGGTCTTCAAAACCAAATAGAGCTGACCAAAGGAAATTGCAGTAAACCAAAAAAATGAACAAGACTAGCATGCCCTTACCTAGTTTCCTGATTAAGACAACTAAATCTAATTGTGGTTCAGGTTCAGGTTCTATGAAAGGGTCTAAATATATTTCTTTATGCTGCAACTCCTCAAAAGTGAGATCCGAATTATTAGGTCCTAGAGTCTGTAAAAACTCAAATAAAAATTTAGAAGCACATAACAACGACCTGAATAATTGGGGATCCTCTAAGTCAATTAGATTTGACTCACAAAGTTGACCATAATAATGGTCATTCTTAAGAAAATATGTCGACCCTAATATCCTAAAGTAATTAGGTTTAGTCTCAAAACTTAAATACCGACACATCTGAAAATCATATGTTCTAGAAGAAAAGTTTTTGGTGGGAAAACAAAGTCAATCTTGGTATCATAGCCTGGGTTAACCACATCAACCAGAGGATGGGTCTCTAACAACTGAGCTTCTTTCTGGACATCATTAGGTTCGGTAAAACAAATATGAAGATAATCTTGTAAGATGGTTGAGGCATAAATGTCAAGTACTACACGAGGGAACTTTCAAGAGTTAAAGAACACGGAGAGTGATAATCACCCCCAAACTTAGAGTTTTCTGTGTCTCTATAAAGACTAGTCACAACTTCCCTAATTTCTAGGTCATCAGATTCCTGGAAATGATCAATTGATTCTTCTAAGTTGAGTTCATCGTCACTCATTTCTACGAGTTTATCATCTTCTAAGACTAGTGTTTCTAAATCGCTAGATTCTAAAACAGTATTCTCAGGGTAAATTCTTTCCTCTAAATCATTATCGGCTTTGTAAACAGGAAATACTACATCGTCTAAAACGGGGGTATCTCTAGTCAAATCCTCGTCCTTTTGAATAGGTGAATAATTATTAAAATTATTTGGATTTGAACTAGAAATAATATTATCATTAAAGAGCTTATTGGGAGTAACAGATTCCTCATCACTATGCCTATATATTTCAGATTCTTCATCAATACTATCCTCATCACAGTCCTCATTATAATAACATGAAAAAGGTCGAACCTCATCAAAACAAGTAGTGTTACCAATTCTAAACTCGTCATCTTGATTATGTGAATAAAAACTATCTTTATTTTTGTGGGTGGTATTGGGAAAACTACACTGGAAATTAAGACTATCCTGAGCAAGTTTTTCCACAATCCTATTTGTATTCTCAGTAAATTGCTTGAGGGTCTCTTCTAGAGATATCTTAGTTGACTGCTCTACGGACTCTTCTGGGAGAAGAATATTATAAGTATCTTTCATAAATAACTTCCATGCTGACTCATTGAAACTCTTGAGAGACTCTTCTAGAGAAATAGAAGGATTGTTTTGCTCGTATGACCTGTGGGTATGTGGATATCAATTGAGCTCAAAATGGTATGGACCATAACCTTCAAAAGTTTCGCGTTCCCAATCACTATTCACACTATGGTCATAAAAAGGATAATGTCCAAGCTGCTCAGTTGGATACTCATTGTATTGGCTATTATAATACCAGTTCGACATCCTAACCGCAAGGGAATTCTACCCAATCACAAACAAGGCTGACTCGACCAAATCAAACCTATAAAATCTAGCAAACAACAAGCATGATGGCTCCACTTAGATTGTTTCTAGACCAGCTTCTAATCTTTCGAAAAGGAATTCATTGCAATCTGAGCAAACCTCTCTAGAATCAATCCGAGTTTAAGTAAGTTGAATTGAGACGAAGGAAGTTGCGAGGAGCTTTGATACCCAAGGTCTCACCGGTATTATAAGGCGGCGCAGTCACGCATTCAACTCGCAGAAACCATCATGAACTTCAAAGTATGCTCAAAAGAGTAACCAATATTTTTCGAACGACTTTCCTATTAAGCTCGTTACCCTATAGGTCTCGTTCTAGTCAAAATTTTAAGCTTAGGTTCGCGTTTGGTTTCGTTTTCCTAAGGCTGGAAAGAAGGAAACGATGATGAAATTCGAGTCCTTATCTTAATTTGGCTAGGCCTTGCCCTTTACTAGGAAATTAAAACAACCGTATTCAAATCCTCAGCATATATTCACCTTAAGGTATACAATAAACCCGCTGACAGGGGATTCGCGGGTGTTTCGAAGGCTTACCTCCCGTACCAGACGGGCGCAGAACCGCTGAAGTCGACTCGGGCCACGACTCCTATGTCATGTGCGAACCCGAGGGGCCGAGACGATATTGTAATCGTCGTCCTTCCCTGCAAACAGTTTTATATTTAACGTACCCTTCCTTAGGGTTTAAATTTTTTTTGTCAAAGTCCAAAGTCCAAAGTCCAAATATAGTGTAAAGAAAAGAAATAAAAATAATAATTACAAAAAAATGGAAGGTCTCTAAAAAAAATAAAAAAAAAAAAATTTTCTGTCGCTTTTTTTTTTTTTTTTTTTTTTTTTTTTTTTTTTTTTTTTTTTTT